>NW_019268613.1:539053-547714 GCF_002738365.1 Cucurbita moschata | reverse complement strand
GTCCACATGTAATACTTTCCACCCACAAGTTGGAGGTCCCTGGACTGATTGAGATGCAGTCGTCGCCGTTGCTAATGCTCGAGTTGAGGATGGTCACATCTGATGATTGTTCCACATGGATGCCATCAGTGTTTGGACTGTCGTCTGTAGCCGAGACATTCACTCTTGTCATATGCACGTTTTGACACCCACTCACCACAATGTTGAACTTTTGGCTGTTAATTGAAGATAATCCATTGATGTTCACGTTTTGTGCATCATTTATTCGAAGACTCTGTCCATTCAAAAGAATCCAAAGCAAGAATTAGTACAAATTTAAATTAATATTGTAATTAATGGACTCATTTTCTTTCAACTTTCGGCTAAAGAAAAACTTTCAAATTTTATTTTTTATCTAGCCAACTCAAATTTTGCATACCGTGGCTCCAGTGGGGCAACTCTTTCCCGAGTGTTTACAATTCCATAAGGCAGTTCCTTGCCCATCGATAATACCGCCAGTAATGGAAAGCCCATCTATGTGACTAAACTCAATCCAAGATTTAGTCTTAGCTAAAACTTGAATGTCCGAGGAAGCCACAAGAGTTCCATCAATGAGAACAGTAATAACATTGTTCTTACAAGGCCCATTAAAGCTCACACTTCGAACGTAGAATATACCCTTGGGAACGTAAATAGTGGCCGGTGTAGACGAGTCACAAGCCTTAGCCCAAGTCATTTGAAGCACAGACGAGGCATCGGTCTTTCCATCGGGCTTGGCACCAAGGCTAATAATATTGAATGTTAATTCAGCAGCCAAGGCATGGTTACAAAATAGAAATAGAAGGGAAAGAAAAACATGAAAGGTTAGGAGAAGAGCGAAAGAAAACTTAATGATACAAGGGCTGGTGATGAGCATGAGAGAGAGAAAAAGGAAGCAAGTGATAGGAAAATGGAAGAGCCCTGGAGTGATATTTATAGGTTAATGCTTACCCTTCCAACTCTAATTTGAACTTACCCGTCTCAAGTACTATCCTATTCTTGTTCTATTTAACAATTATTGTTTTTACACGGTTTAACCAATTTTGATTACGGATGTCGCGTGGGTAAATCTCTGCCTCCTGCCAACCTTTTTAAATTGAAGTCTATCTTATAAGATAAGACACTCATTGCCATTTTAATGATGGACCGTTCCATCTCTCATTTTTAGTTTCCTTGAATTTAAAAAATCTTTCTTTGTCAATATGATTTTATTTTTTATTTAACTAATAAAGGGATGGGATGGGATGGGATGATCTTAGCCCCAACAAAAAAAAAAAAAAAAAAACCCTCATTTTTCCCACCGTTTATTTTGTAAAAAAGATGTTTAATTTTAGTGGTTTGTGTCAACTAAAGAACCATGCAACCTAACATCGGTTTCATTGATCCCGCTTCTCAATCTCCTACTATAATAATAACAATTTCCTAATACTTTTAGGTGTTTATATTTTTAGATATTGATTCTATATGGATTCTCTATTATAATAAAAATAATAAAATATTCTATAGAGTCGGTTTCATAGTCTTTTTTATTTGTAGTTGGTGATGTAATATAGAGTCCGTGACTTTTTATTTGCAAAGATGTCACACAAACAAAGAGAAGCAAAATTGTTTGTCATATTTGAAACTATCCAATAAATTTACAAGTGCACCACACAAAGAAATAATTTACGGATGTTACACTTTTCGAAGTCTCAAAGTCTATCATTGATAG
This sequence comes from Cucurbita moschata, assembly GCF_002738365.1. Lineage (NCBI taxonomy): Eukaryota > Viridiplantae > Streptophyta > Magnoliopsida > Cucurbitales > Cucurbitaceae > Cucurbita > Cucurbita moschata. The sequence continues at coordinate 545,985 of NW_019268613.1, read as the reverse complement.
ACTATATCGATGATATGCCGTTTTTATATGGATCAACAAATTTTTTATCATTAAAGACTTTTTTTTTACCGTCTCTCACCTATCGGAGTTCTCTTTAAAACTCTTGAGGTAGATAAAAGTATCGCATTGACAACTTTCATCATTTCTATCTTTATACTAGAGAATGTTCAAGTGTTTTTCTTCCGTCTCTATCATAAAGTTGTGCATAGCTCTAGGGTCGACCATTGTGCTCTTGGCCGACCTATGGTTAACCTAGTCCTCAATGTACATAAGACATTTACAATTTTGTCTCTACAGCTCTTTTCTTGAAAGCAAATAGGTACTTTAAGACCCCCAATGCTGGGTTTTCGACGGTTTGGCTCGGAAGGCATGAAGGTCCACCTTTTGTGTGTATTCAGATTCTCGATAGACCACCTCGTATATGAAGCTGGACGAGGACCGTTGATTGTAGTTGTTGTGGCTGTGAAGTCCTCGCCATGGATTTCTACCCATCTTTTTGGAGGATTCATAGTCTCCTCCTACTGCTTCAAGTCTCCCATTGTTGGGATTTATGCCGTAAAGTTTTGTAATTGTCGCAATATCTACCACTCAAAAGTGTGCATAGATATGAAAATATTATTACTCAACGAAAGAATACAGATTTAAGAATGAGGAAAAGAATTGGGATCGAATGTTCTATCTTCATTGATATTCACGACCTTTAAATAGGATACAAGATACTAAATAATATCTACCAAGAAAATATAAACTAACTAAATCCTCATAATAAAATAAAATATACTACTATTCAAATTCAACCGATTATGATATCTAAGATATATTTCCTAACTAATATATTCTGGAAGATTACTAATATCATATATTCCATAACTAATTCAAACTAAAATAAGTTGCACTAAATTGTGACAGTAATTAATTATTTAATAATTCTTTTATTCGTAATTTTATATTATCGCTGGTATGGAAAATCCAAGATGTCACGGCACGAATTCTGAGACTTCGAACCTCGGATCGAAAGTAAAAAGATGAAGGCGAAAAAAAATAAAAATATAAGTAAAATAAAATAAGAAAATGCAGTAAAATTAAAATAAAATTAAGTTAAACAATTCCACATTAAAATAAAATTACAAGACTTCGAATTTATTACAAAGGGGAAAATGGACTTGGATACAACTAAAAAAATGAAATAGACAAGACTGACAAAATGGAATGAAGGACTGAAGTTCCACAACGACCCCCTCTCTGACTGCATAGCTCTCGAACGCTCCTCCAGCTTGACCTTGCAACCTGCGAACAACTGAAAAAGAAAACAAAACGGGGTGAATTTATAAATATACCTAGTAAGTATCCTGCTTGTAGGAATGACTTACGTAGGGTAACTAATCTTCGATCTCTACCAATTGACTAGCCCGAGACATGCCCAGTTGTTTTGCAGCAGACATGTTTGTGTACTATGATTCAAGGAGCCAACTTGGCTGTAATACCACTTATCACAATCACATTCTTGTGGAGCGGGATGGCGATTTTGCGACAGTTATTCTAACCCGATGAACAAGCCAGCAGTATGAAAATTGTAAGTCGTAGACAATTCGGACGTTTGATCGAGCCTTGGTCATGTTTGAAAGAAAGTGTTTTAGAAAATGTAAGCGAGAAAAATACACAGGATCTTTTTTTTTTTTTTTTTTTTTTTTCTAGAAAACAATGTTACAGGCTAAAAGAAAATAAGCAACAACTAAACTTTTATAGCATATAACCCCGTAGGAAGAATTGACGACTAGTTTCTCACCCTGTAGTACATTTTGGAGCATTTTAGCCATGGAGGGTGTAGACATGATTTTTTGGACAGGTCATGCCCCCGTACTAACACAACAAGAATAGTAAATGGCAATCTAACATGAAAGCAAGTAAAGGGGTTGGAACGGGCATGCGGTCGTGGACAATACGTTTTGGACGAGCATCATCATTGGAACATCTGACACGCGACCGTAAGCAACACGCCTTGAAAATGCCTGACCGTGACACCTTGCAACTTGACTGAAGCTCACCTCGCCTTGACAAGGTGTGTAAGTTGTAAGGTTAGTAGGCAAGATCTCGCTCCTTATGTGAATTATATGCATATGTTAGTTACGTCTTATGATCTAATTAGGTTATTATTGGTTACCGTACCTAATAACTTAGATTTTATTGCATGATGATAGATTATGTGCCCTAAAATCTGAAGTGGTACTTGACGAGGGGGTAGAGCAGGTAGAGCCTTGACTGAGACCGACCCTGCTCAAATTCCTTATCAGGAAAGGCACGCTGGGAATAAGTGTCGGAATAATTGGATACCATGACACTACAATCTATGATCTAGGCCACTGAGGTAAACTAGGGTAACATAAAAAGTGGGGACAATGTCAGAATATCTTGGACATGGAGAGCATTGAGATTCATGCCATAAAGCCTTGTAATTAATTGTTTAATTTTAATAATATATTTGATTATTTTATTTAAAATTTAACATTATCCATGGTACGAAAAGTCCTAGATCATTGATGTAATCTTAAACAACATGTGATTGACATACAAGAGAATCATGTTTAAGAACAACCTAAAGGGTCTATAGTATGTCGATAAGGTTTGGTCTCTTATCTTGATAACATAATTGATACGACTCTGTCTGTAATTGTTACAAATGATTATATCTCAATCGTTCATGTTGACACATGTGAGTGGGTGTATCTTATACTGCAAAGAGTTTGTATAAGATTGGACCACGAAATTTTTTTATCTCGCTTTACAAATTCATTAATCGAGAAAATTAATATTTTACAGGATGACCATATGCGACTCAACCTCAATCCTAAGGGAGTTGAGAATGACTTTTATAGCAAATTTAATATGTCTACTGTTTTGGGAACTTGACCAAACAGGGAGCTGGGAACATAATTTCACGACATGAAATTCACTCTTTCCGATATAGAATAAGTAGACGAGTAGTTCCCTCAAGTGCTGATTTCGGGACTTGAACAATGGAGTTACACTCTCTCACCGACCCGGGAAGGACTTGGTTTATGGTTTGATCATAAGTAAATTGTTCATGAGAGAGTTAGTGGCACTTAAGGCATAAGACATTGCGAACAACTCGTGATAGCTTGTAACGATTATATCAATGGTCAAAACTTGTTGTACACTATATAAGGGTGCAACTCTAGGTCTACGATGGAGTGGCCTGTAGTTAATGAACAAAGTTGATTAATTAAGGAATATATTTAATTAATTTTACGTCATTGCAGCTTATAATCAATACGGTCATAAGGTTCCTTTGCCAGCTCATAGTAACACGAAAAGGATCGATTTAGTTGAAGAAAAATTTCAAAGAAGAAAAAGTATTTAATTTGAAGTGTTCAAATTGATATTTAACATATTAGATCCATTAAATACAAGAAAGAGAAAAAATATATTTAATTTAGAGTGCTTAAATTGCAAATTAAAATATTATATATATTAAATATAAAGAAAGAAAAATACATTTAAGTTAATGGGTTCAAATAGGAGAAAAATATATTTATTGCTTTTGATATACTAAATGTTAAAATAATCCATGCATATAGATAATTGAATGAAAATATATATTTGAAATTTGAGCGAGATTTAAATTAGTTAAATATATATGAGAATATCTTATGACATTTAAATATGATTGGGGAAAGATGTTATATCCTACCATGTCAGATATTCAAATATATTATTTGGTAAATATCCTCAAATAGCCGTAGAGAAGACCCTTGGGTTGACCCAAAAAGTATCCCACGTTTCCTCGGTTCCAGTATTCTCTCTAAAAGTCTCCTTCTCTCGTCCTTGCAGATTTTCTTTCAAGAAGCAACCACAAGCCTTGACTTTGTGTTCGATTCCTAGCGATGAATACTTTATGGTGGAGATTCACCTATTGGTGGAGAAGTTGGAGCAAGTAGACTAAAGATCTGCGAGAACTTTCTCCATATTTCTTCAATGTAGTTTGTTTAACATTTTGTTTTGTTTAATTCTAAGTAAGATCAAGAACGATTCTAATACTTTCGGTGCGCTAGTTAAACGTTCATTTCCAACCGAGAGGTCAGCGGGACTCTTACAAGTTCGACCCATTGACATCTAAAGGGAAGAACATAACCCCAACTCGTCGAATAAGAGAAAGATCTAAACACCAATGCCACTTTTTTATGCAGGTGAAAATGAGATAAAGCGGCCACTATCCAATGCGAGTCTTGTGAAGGAGAAAATGTTGACAAGTGGCCAACTATAACAGCTTCCAATGAAGCCAGATAACTTGAGTACATGTTCTCATGTGCACTGACCTTGATGGTTCAATTACAAAACACCCCCCGAGTCCAAAAGTGTGATTTTGGGACAAAAAGATATCACAAAGACTTTATGGAAGCTACCCTGCTGTTTTTAGAATACCATCACCGTTGGCACCCAGCATTCACTTGATCCACTGACCACGGGGAAGGCTCGAGTGAACAACTTTGGCAAGGCCAGTGCTCTTATCCAGCACGAGTGGCGTCCAAAGTCGTTCTTCACCGTATCTGCGGATGTAGACATCCAAGCGGTTGATAAGGGTGCTAAAGTTGGACTAGCTTTCGCCCTCGAGCCATGATAGAACAATTTTACTCGCTATGGCTGGAAGAATTAAGGTAGAGTTTTTTGGTACATAGCCCCAAGTTGTTTGTTGAGACCTTGTTTATATGTGTTGATCAAGTCTTACCGGTTGTTTTGGAGTGTAGAAATAAATGTTAAGACATGAATTGAGCAGCTCGGTTCAATAAAGACATGAATAATAGTTGGTTTGTCCTATCACGCTAATTCGACCAAAGGAGGATCCTAAATTGTGATTCAACTTCCTAGACATGTATATTTCTATCCTAACAATCTGATCACCAAATATCAAACATGCCCAAGTCAATTCCTACCAGTAATGTTAAAAAAAAAAAAAAAAAATCGAATTGACTATTTACATGCTCGGTTTTACCCATTCCTCAAACTTAAAACTCTCCAAATATCATAATTAGGTCCTAATTCATGTAAAACAGAAAAGAGAGAGAGAGAAATCAGTAAAAAGGATTAAAAACAACATACATATATACAATCCTGATAGGAATTTACTTGGACATGTTTAATATTTTGTGATCAGGTTGTTAGGATAGGAATATACATGTCTAGGACGTTGAACCCACAATTTACAATCCTCCTTTGGTTAAAATTGAACAAAAACATTAAAGAGTTTAAAGGATGGGGTTTAGATCAACCATTAATTGTTAGTTCAACTGAACTAACCGCACGATCATCTTCTACCTTGTGACCATTCGGACATGCGTGTGGGAAAGGCTTAGATAGTCTAATATCACCCTCGTTCAGCACATTCTAGGACTCGATCGAAATTGGTTCCTTCACCAAACTTCGCGATATCTCGAGCTTGAACACGTCGGTACCAATTTCACCAATTAACATATTACTAAGAAAAGAGAAATTGAGGCTCAAAATCATGGGGTTAGCCAAACTTACCCCGAACTTCGGTGACTGATACTTTTTTCCATTTGAACGTTCTAGCCCTCAGTTCACTATGATTTCACCCTCTTTGCTATGAACACTAAGAGCCCACAATTATACCTAATTATCAAAAAATGAGAGGAAATTTTTCCGATTAAACTCTCTTTTTTTTTTTTTTTTTTGGGTTTCCAAAACCGACATTTGAAATTCAAATTTGATCAATCAATCCACTGTGTTTCAATTCCAAGTCGTTTATGAAAATGTTGCAATCACCGTAAAGCTTAAGATCAAGAGTTTGTCAATTTCAATAAATATAGTATTTCATGAAGGAAAGGTTCACTGTCTTCTTAATAGTTCATTTCTTTGTTCCTAAGATTGAGCCCATAAATCCCAAATTCAACTCTAAGAGAAGTCTTGTCCAATGCGCGATGATTAAGAAAATCCCTAAAACTAACTAGAAAAATATCGGTAGATGGCCACAAGTCTCAAAGGGAAGTTATTGCCAACAAAGTGGGTCTTAAGTTCGAGTTCACTAGCAAATAAATAAGTCTACCCTAGTTTTCATAAGTACGAACTATTTTCAAAACAGCGAGAAGGAAGCATGACAATATATCATACGGTCTCGATCATTGGTTCGTAATGTGAGATTCATATAGAGGCTCGCGGCGGCTTTTGGACTGTCCTCGTATGGAATTTATTTGCATGGGTCAATATTAAGCCGAACTGTTAAAAGGATAAACTGCTGTGTCTAAAATAATGGGTAGATTTATTAAGATTGTTAATGATGTGGTTGAGTAAACTAATAGTTACTGAAACAACTATAGGAATAAGAGTTATTCTAGTATAATATTTAACGGCTATAGGAATAAGAGTTATTCTAGTATAATATTTAACAGCTATAGGAATAAGAGTTATTCTAGTATAATAATTCATTGAGATTTTCTCGTTTAGTGGGAACACTTGGAGAGTTTAAAATTTTGTGAGTGTTGTTTGATTTTTATGGTAGAATTGGTAAATAATTTATAAGCCCTCTAGAGCATTTTTACTATCCTTTAATTTTAGTACCAACACGTTAAGCGGAAAATTAGATTCGTCTGCTAAGCAACCAGAAGGTTCAACCACACCAGAGGTAGTTCCTTCGGCATTTTTACATGAAGCTTTAGCGATGTGATTCTCGTAAGTTAGGTTTATGTCTTTCAAGCTTAATCCAGTGCAATGATTTATTGGGCTACAATCAAAATTGATTGCTATTTCAGTGGCGGAAGTTCCCTTGATGTCTTCGTATGTTACTTCGCTAACTTTAACTCCAGAAGCCTAATCAGAACAAAGAAGAACAGTCAAAATATGCTAAGAAAACGGATAAACAAGGACATCTATAAACTTTTTTACCACCTAAAAACTTCGTA
>NW_019268613.1:522921-535261 GCF_002738365.1 Cucurbita moschata | reverse complement strand
TTTTCTAGAAAACAATGTTACAGGCTAAAAGAAAATAAGCAACAACTAAACTTTTATAGCATATAACCCCGTAGGAAGAATTGACGACTAGTTTCTCACCCTGTAGTACATTTTGGAGCATTTTAGCCACGGAGGGTGTAGACATGATTTTTTGGACAGGTCATGCCCCCGTACTAACACAACAAGAATAGTAAATGGCAATCTAACATGAAAGCAAGTAAAGGGGTTGGAACGGGCATGCGGTCGTGGACAATACGTTTTGGACGAGCATCATCATTGGAACATCTGACACGCGACCGTAAGCAACACGCCTTGAAAATGCCTGACCGTGACACCTTGCAACTTGACTGAAGCTCACCTCGCCTTGACAAGGTGTGTAAGTTGTAAGGTTAGTAGGCAAGATCTCGCTCCTTATGTGAATTATATGCATATGTTAGTTACGTCTTATGATCTAATTAGGTTATTATTGGTTACCGTACCTAATAACTTAGATTTTATTGCATGATGATAGATTATGTGCCCTAAAATCTGAAGTGGTACTTGACGAGGGGGTAGAGCAGGTAGAGCCTTGACTGAGACCGACCCTGCTCAAATTCCTTATCAGGAAAGGCACGCTGGGAATAAGTGTCGGAATAATTGGATACCATGACACTACAATCTATGATCTAGGCCACTGAGGTAAACTAGGGTAACATAAAAAGTGGGGACAATGTCAGAATATCTTGGACATGGAGAGCATTGAGATTCATGCCATAAAGCCTTGTAATTAATTGTTTAATTTTAATAATATATTTGATTATTTTATTTAAAATTTAACATTATCCATGGTACGAAAAGTCCTAGATCATTGATGTAATCTTAAACAACATGTGATTGACATACAAGAGAATCATGTTTAAGAACAACCTAAAGGGTCTATAGTATGTCGATAAGGTTTGGTCTCTTATCTTGATAACATAATTGATACGACTCTGTCTGTAATTGTTACAAATGATTATATCTCAATCGTTCATGTTGACACATGTGAGTGGGTGTATCTTATACTGCAAAGAGTTTGTATAAGATTGGACCACGAAATTTTTTTATCTCGCTTTACAAATTCATTAATCGAGAAAATTAATATTTTACCGGATGACCATATGCGACTCAACCTCAATCCTAAGGGAGTTGAGAATGACTTTTATAGCAAATTTAATATGTCTACTGTTTTGGGAACTTGACCAAACAGGGAGCTGGGAACATAATTTCACGACATGAAATTCACTCTTTCCGATATAGAATAAGTAGACGAGTAGTTCCCTCAAGTGCTGATTTCGGGACTTGAACAATGGAGTTACACTCTCTCACCGACCCGGGAAGGACTTGGTTTATGGTTTGATCATAAGTAAATTGTTCATGAGAGAGTTAGTGGCACTTAAGGCATAAGACATTGCGAACAACTCGTGATAGCTTGTAACGATTATATCAATGGTCAAAACTTGTTGTACACTATATAAGGGTGCAACTCTAGGTCTACGATGGAGTGGCCTGTAGTTAATGAACAAAGTTGATTAATTAAGGAATATATTTAATTAATTTTACGTCATTGCAGCTTATAATCAATACGGTCATAAGGTTCCTTTGCCAGCTCATAGTAACACGAAAAGGATCGATTTAGTTGAAGAAAAATTTCAAAGAAGAAAAAGTATTTAATTTGAAGTGTTCAAATTGATATTTAACATATTAGATCCATTAAATACAAGAAAGAGAAAAAATATATTTAATTTAGAGTGCTTAAATTGCAAATTAAAATACTATATATATTAAATATAAAGAAAGAAAAATACATTTAAGTCAATGGGTTCAAATAGGAGAAAAATATATTTACTGCTTTTGATATACTAAATGTTAAAATAATCCATGCATATAGATAATTGAATGAAAATATATATTTGAAATTTGAGCGAGATTTAAATTAGTTAAATATATATGAGAATATCTTATGACATTTAAATATGATTGGGGAAAGATGTTATATCCTACCATGTCAGATATTCAAATATATTATTTGGTAAATATCCTCAAATAGCCGTAGAGAAGACCCTTGGGTTGACCCAAAAAGTATCCCACGTTTCCTCGGTTCCAGTATTCTCTCTAAAAGTCTCCTTCTCTCGTCCTTGCAGATTTTCTTTCAAGAAGCAACCACAAACCTTGACTTTGTGTTCGATTCCTAGGGATGAATACTTTATGGTGGAGATTCACCTATTGGTGGAGAAGTTGGAGCAAGTAGACTAAAGATCTGCAAGAACTTTCTCCATATTTCTTCAATGTAGTTTGTTTAACATTTTGTTTTGTTTAATTCTAAGTAAGATCAAGAACGATTCTAATACTTTCGGTGCGCTAGTTAAACGTTCATTTCCAACCGAGAGGTCAGCGGGACTCTTACAAGTTCGACCCATTGACATCTAAAGGGAAGAACATAACCCCAACTCGTCGAATAAAAGAAAGATCTAAACACCAATGCCACTTTTTTATGCAGGTGAAAATGAGATAAAGCGGCCACTATCCAATGCGAGTCTTGTGAAGGAGAAAATGTTGACAAGTGGCCAACTATAACAGCTTCCAATGAAGCGAGATAACTTGAGTACATGTTCTCATGTGCACTGACCTTGATGGTTCAATTACAAAACACCCCCCGAGTCCAAAAGTGTGATTTTGGGACAAAAAGATATCACAAAGACTTTATGGAAGCTACCCTGCTGTTTTTAGAATACCATCACCGTTGGCACCCAGCATTCACTTGATCCACTGACCACGGGGAAGGCTCGAGTGAACAACTTTGGCAAGGCCAGTGCTCTTATCCAGCACGAGTGGCGTCCAAAGTCGTTCTTCACCGTATCTGCGGATGTAGACATCCAAGCGGTTGATAAGGGTGCTAAAGTTGGACTAGCTTTCGCCCTCGAGCCATGATAGAACAATTTTACTCACTATGGCTGGAAGAATGAAGGTAGAGTTTTTTGGTACATAGCCCCAAGTTGTTTGTTGAGACCTTGTTTATATGTGTTGATCAAGTCTTACCGGTTGTTTTGGAGTGTAGAAATAAATGTTAAGACATGAATTGAGCAGCTCGGTTCAATAAAGACATGAATAATAGTTGGTTTGTCCTATCACGCTAATTCGACCAAAGGAGGATCCTAAATTGTGATTCAACTTCCTAGACATGTATATTTCTATCCTAACAATCTGATCACCAAATATCAAACATGCCCAAGTCAATTCCTACCAGTAATGTTCAAAAAAAAAAAAAAAAATCGAATTGACTATTTACATGCTCGGTTTTACCCATTCCTCAAACTTAAAACTCTCCAAATATCATAATTAGGTCCTAATTCATGTAAAACAGAAAAGAGAGAGAGAGAAATCAGTAAAAAGGATTAAAAACAACATACATATATACAATCCTGATAGGAATTTACTTGGACATGTTTAATATTTTGTGATCAGGTTGTTAGGATAGGAATATACATGTCTAGGACGTTGAACCCACAATTTACAATCCTCCTTTGGTTAAAATTGAACAAAAACATTAAAGAGTTTAAAGGATGGGGTTTAGATCAACCATTAATTGTTAGTTCAACTGAACTAACCGCACGATCATCTTCTACCTTGTGACCATTCGGACATGCGTGTGGGAAAGGCTTAGATAATCCATTGATGTTCACGTTTTGTGCATCATTTATTCGAAGACTCTGTCCATTCAAAAGAATCCAAACAAGAATTAGTACAAATTTAAATTATTATTGTAATTAATGGACTCATTTTCTTTCAATTTTCGGCTAAAGAAAAAATTTCAAATTTTATTTTTTATTTAGCCAACTCAAATTTTGCATACCGTGGCTCTAGTGAGGCAACTCTTTCCCGAGTGTTTACAATTCCATAAGGCAGTTCCTTGCCCATCGATAATACCGCCAGTAATGGAAAGCCCATCTATGTGACTAAACTCAATCCAAGATTTAGTCTTAGCTAAAACTTGAATGTCCGAGGAAGCCACAAGAGTTCCATCAATGAGAACAGTAATAACATTGTTCTTACAAGGCCCATTAAAGCTCACACTTCGAACGTAGAATATACCCTTGGGAACGTAAATAGTGGCCGGTGTAGACGAGTCACAAGCCTTAGCCCATGTCATTTGAAGCACAGACGAGGCATCGGTCTTTCCATCGGGCTTGGCACCGAGGCGAATAATATTGAATGTTAATTCAGCAGCCAAGGCATGGTTACAAAATAGAAATAGAAGGGAAAGAAAAACATGAAAGGTTAGGAGAAGAGCGAAAGAAAACTTAATGATACAAGGGCTGGTGATAAGCATGAGAGAGAGAAAAAGGAAGCAAGTGATAGGAAAATGGAAGAGCCCTGGAGTGATATTTATAGGTTAATGCTTACCCTTCCAACTCTAATTTGAACTTACCCGTCTCAAGTACTATCCTATTCTTGTTCTATTTAACAATTATTGTTTTTACACCGTTTAACCAATTTTGATTACGGATGTCGCGTGGGTAAATCTCTGCCTCCTGCCAACCTTTTTAAATTGAAGTCTATCTTATAAGATAAGACACTCATTGCCTTGACAAGGTGTGTAAGTTGGAACATCTGAGACGCGACCGTAAGCAACACGCCTTGAAAATGCCTGACCGTGACACCTTGCAATTTGACTGAAGCTCACCTCGCCTGGACAAGGTGTGTAAGTTGTAAGGTTAGTAGGCAAGATCTCGCTCCTTATGTGAATTATATGCATATGTTAGTTACGTCTTATGATCTAATTAGGTTATTATTGGTTACCGTACCTAATAACTTAGATTTTATTGCATGATGATAGATTATGTGCCCTAAAATCTGAAGTGGTACTTGACGAGGGGGTAGAGCAGGTAGAACCTTGACTGAGACCGACCCTGCTCAAATTCCTTATCAGGAAAGGCATGCTGAGAACAAGTGTCGGAATAATTGGATACCATGACACTACAATCTATGATCTAGGCCACTGAGGTAAACTAGGGTAACATAAAAAGTGGGGACAATGTCACAATATCTTGGACATGGAGAGCATTGAGATTTGTGAATGTTTACTGAATCACCACACCTGAATGAGGGTGAGAGTTCTCTTATTTATAATCATTTATAGGATACAGAAATATGGTAAATTACAAATAATATAGAAATAGTAATAAAAGGAAAGAATAATAAATGAATGCAATATATTTGCCTTTAATAAAAGGGCAAATATGGTAACCCGTAATGTAAGGCAAATATTTATAATGAACGGTCAACTATCCTTAACACCCCCCCGCAAGCTGAGCGTCGGATTTAAACGAACGTGAAGCTTGGATCTGAAAAATTCAAAGAGAGGTCGAGAAATACTCTTTGTGAAGATGTCAGCAACTTGGAGATGAGAGGGTACATATTGTGTGCGAAGTTTGCCAGCGGTAACAAGTTCTCGAAGGAAATGATAATCTAGTTCAACATGTTTGGCCCGCTTGTGAGAAACGGGATTAGAGCTCAAAAAAATAGCACTTTTGTTGTCACATAAGAGTAAGGGCTGCTGTGAAATAGGGACCTTGAGGTCATGCAAAAGATGCGTAACCCAAAGAACTTCAGCAGCAGTTGTGGCAAGAGCACGATACTAAGATTCACAGCTGGAGTGTGAGACAGTAGGTTGCTTTTTGGCACTCCAAGAAACGAGATTGTTACCAAGATAAATAGAATAGCCGGATGTAGAACGACGAGTATCGGGACAACCAGCCCAGTCAGCATCCGATTAAGCGACTAGCGTACTAGGAACAGTGGATGGACGAAAGGTAAGACCAAAGTGGAGTGTTTCTTTGACATAGCGAAGAATACGTTTGACAGCATAGGCAATATCTAGACGCGTAATAGTCAAGTACTGAAGGGCGCCAACAAGAGATCTTTAGAGAGTAGGATCAGAGAAAGGAGAACCATCAGCAGTCAGGTGTTGAGAAACAACCATGGGAGTGTGAACTGGTTTGCTATCGAGCAACGGAGCACGAGTAAGAATATCTCGAGCATATTTTAACTGACTAATAAAGAAACCATCAGGAGTGGGTGAAGCTTCAAGACCAAGAAAGTAACTGAGAGAACCCAAATCTTTGGTAGCAAACTCAGAATGAAGCTTGCGAGTAAAGCTGTCAATAAGAGATGAGTTGTTGCCGGTAACAATAATGTCATCAACATAAAGAAGCAAATAGATAATGTTAGATTGCTGATGAAAGACAAAAAGGGACGTGTCAGCGCGACTGCAAGAAAACCCAAGTGTGAGAAGAAATGAGCTAAAACGCTGAAACCAAGCACGAGGAGCTTGCTTTAAACCATAGAGGGCTTTCTTTAATAGACAAACATGAGTGGGAAATCGAGGATCAATATATCCAGGAGGTTGTTCCATATGAACACGTTCAATAAGAGTTCCATTGAGAAAAGCATTCTTGACATCAAGTTGTCGAAGAGGCCATTTATTTGTGACTGCAATAGAAAGCACAACACGGACTGTGGTAGCTTTGACAACCGGACTGAAAGTGTCAGTGTAGTCAAGACCAGGAACCTGAGTATAACCTTTGGCAACAAGACGAGCCTTGAAACGCTCGACGGATCCATCAGGCAAATATTTAATACGAAACACCCATTTAGAGCCCACGATGTTGGTGTTGGCAGGGCGAGGAACCAAAGTCCAAGTATCATTTTGTTGTAATGCTCGAATTTCTTCATCCATGGCAGCCACCCAAGCAGGATTCTTAGCCGCAGATTTGAATTCTTTTGGCTCAGTGGATGCAAGAAGAGCATAAAGAAGTCTAGATGAGCCCAAAATAACAAGATTTGCTGGATGACGAGTCTTGAATATACCAGCTTTGGCTCGTGTGATCATAGGATGAGTGCCCAAAGAAGAGAAATCAACAGGAGGTTCAATAGAGGTCGAATTAGAAGTTGAGGGTGGCAAAGTGGAACCTGCAAGAGAAGTATCAACTTGCACAGACTCATCTACAAGATCAGAACAAATATCACACGGGGATGAACTGGATCGAGGAGTTTGCGGTGATGAAGTGGTAGGGGGGGATGAATCAATATGATGAAGATGTGGTTCCAAGAAATTTGAAATAGGAATAGAGGAAAGAGGTTGGGTTTGGGAGCTAGGGATAGCAGGAAAGTGAGTTTCATCAAATTGAGCATGACAGGTGATATATAGCTTAGTGGTGGCAGGATCAAGATAGCGGAACCCTTTAAGGGCAGGACTATAACCCAAAAAAATACAAGGAATGCTGCAGGGAGAAAGCTTGTTAGGCATATAATCACGCAAATAAGGATAAACACGACAACCAAAGGGATGAAAATTGTCATAATGTGGAGTGTAGCCATAAAGGAGTTCAAAGGGTGACTTACCTCAAAGAAGTGAAGTAGGCAACCGGTTGATAATATAAGCTGCAGTGTTGAAGGCGTCAACCCAAAAACGAGGAGAAAGATGAGAGTGAAAGAGAAGGGCCAAGCCAGTCTCAGTCACATGACGATGTTTTCTCTCAGCACGACCATTTTGAGCAGGTGTATATGGACAAGAGAGTTGATGGTGGATTCCAGAATTACGTAAATGAGTTTTAAAACAAGTACTAGTAAATTCGGTACCACCATCGCTTTGAAATACCTTGATACGAGAAGAATATTGATTTTCCACAAATTTTTGAAATTGAAGAAAAATATCAAAAAAATCAGATTTAAATTTTAAAGGGTAAAACAAAGTGAATCGAGAATAATCATCAATAAAAATAACATAATAAAGAAAACCCGAATTTGATTTGACGGGAGAAGGACCCCAAAGATCACAATGAATAAGATCTAACACATGAGACGACCTACGTTCATTGGGGGAATAAGGCAATCGATGACCTTTCGCAAGCTGACAAGTATTACATAACGATGGAGAAGGCAATAAAGACGTAAGAGAAAGATGACCTTTTCTATTTAAAAAAGAAATAACAGAATGATTCACATGACTTAGACGAGCATGCCATAAATCATATGAACATGTAAAGATTTGTTTCTAAGGGCTGAAATAAAAGCAGAGTTGCCGCGTGACACAATCGCACTTTCGAAGGCAGCGGACTAGCGATTGTGCGGCACTCACTTTCCAGCGACAAGTGAGTTAAGCCAATTTGTTCTTGCGTCGCCTACGGCCAAGCGACGTACGGTCGAGCCTCTAGCCTCGGTTTTAAAAGAAGGTTTTAGAAACGAGGAGAGAGAGAGATTTTAGAAAGAGACGTTATATAAGCAAGCAAGAGAAAGATAACACGGCTTAGCATATATAACCTTGGGTAGGGAGAAGTTGACGACTAGTCATATCCCCCTATAGTACATTCTGGGTCATTTTAGTTCTGGCAGGCCTAGACATGATATTTTTGAGGTGTCATACGCTCTAGAATTACAAAAGAAAAAACACTAGAATGAAAAGACATGACAAGGGTTTGGCTTGTCATGGGCATGCGGCCATGGGCAACATGCTCTGGACAAGCATGACCGTGACATCCTCCCCAACCTAATTGGTTGACGTCCCTGTCAACCGACTACTTTCAAACCTTGCGATGTGGGTGGCGGCGGAGTTCAGATCTTCGGCGCATTCCCACCTTGTTTCCTCTGTAGGGAGATTCTTCCATTTGACAAGGAATTCACGAATCGTCCGTACAGGTCTTCCTATCTTCCTAACCCTGTCGGCTAGGATCTCTTCCACTTCCTTTGTTTCTTTTTACCTCAGATCGATGTTCAGTCTTGTGGTTGCATTTCGGTTGTCGTCGTCTGGATCAGGGTGATAGGGCTTCAAGTTGCTCACATGAATGATGGGGTGGATTTTCATCCACGCGGGTAGTGCAACTCGGTAGGAGGTAGCCCCAATCTTTTTAAGGACTTCAACCGGGCCTTCATATTTACGAACTAGTCTCTGGTCCTTTCGGCTACGAAATCTGATCTGTTCTGGTCTCAGCTTGATAAGGACTTGATCTCCTGTGCGGAAATGAAGGGGGCGACGCTTCTTGTCCGCCCATTTCTTCATATGCTTGGAAGCCTTCTCTAAATATGCCCGGGCTATATCTGTCGTCTGCTTCCATTCTCTTGTAAAGTTGTGAGCTTGAGGGTTTTTTCCTGCATAAGGATGATCAATAATGTGGGGTAAGGCTGGTTGTCGTCCACTTACAATTTCGAAGGGACTCTTCCCTGTAGACGAGCTTGTTTAACAATTGAAGCAAAATTGGGCGACATCTAACAATTGTATCCAGTTCTTCTGGCGAGCGTCGACGAAGTGACGTAAGTATTCTTCGAGCAAGCAATTGAACCGTTCTGTCGGTCCATCGGTTTGAGGGTGATAACTCGAGGAGATGTTTAAGGTTGTTCCCAAGAAAGCGAATAACTCAGTCCAGAATGTCCCAATGAATCTGCCATCCCTATCACTGATGATGCTCGATGGAATGCCCCATAGCTTTACAACGTGTTTGAAAAACAGTTGGGCTGTGAGTTCCGCCGAGCATAATTTGGGAGTGGGGATGAATGTCGCATATTTTGAGAACCGATCTACAATAACCAAGATGGCGTCATATTCCCCGACTTTTGGGAGGTGTGTTATAAAGTCCAGAGATACACTTTCCCAGGGTCTTGTTGGCACAGGTAGAGGTTCAAAGAGTCCAGAGACTTTGGCTTTCTCGACCTTATCCTGTTGGCAGATGAGGCACGTCTTGGTGTATTACATGATGTCGTCTCGCATGTTTGGCCAGAAGTACCCCTTCTTTATTAGGGCGTATGTTCTTTGCCACCCAGGGTGTCCGGCCCATAAGGTATCATGACATTCCTGAATGAGTTTCTTCCTCAGTTCCCCCGTTCTTGGGACGTACAATCTGTTTCCTTTGGTTATCAGGAGGTCCCCTTCAACCCAAAACTGCCGTGTCCTTCCAGCCTTAGCTAGTTCGACAACAGCTTTGGCCGATGGGTCTTTGTATAAATGTTCCTTGATGATGTCGCGCATCGATCCATCGATCTTACTTGAATGAATATGGGCTAACATGCACAGGGCCGCATGTTCGCCTTTCCGACTCAGCGCGTCGGCTGCTTGATTACTCTTTCCTGCTTTGTGTTCGAACTTGAAGTCGAATTCGGCCAACGACTCCTGCCACCGGGCTTGTTTTGCTGTTAATTTTGGTTGATCGAAGAAGTGGCAAGTGGCGCTGTTATCCGTCTTCACTACGAACTGTGATCCTAAGAGATACTGTCTCCAGACTCGAAGGCAATGGACTACAGCTAGCATTTCTTTCTCGGAGACAGTGTATCTTCGTTCGGCATCATTGAGCTTTCGACTTTCGTAAGCGATGGGGTGGCCTTCTTGAATAAGGACCCCACCAAGAGCAAAGTCGGAAGCATCGGTTTCTACTTCAAATGGCTTTGTGACGTCTACCAACCCGAGGACAGGACCCCTCGTCATGGTTGTTTTCAGATTTTCAAAGGCCATTTGACAATCATTCGACCATGACCAAGGGTGGTCTTTCTTCAACAGCTCTGTCAATGGGGCGGCTCGTCGTGAAAACCCTTCGACGAACCGCCTATAGCAGTTGGCTAGTCCTAGGAAGGACTGCAACTCAGATACGGAAGTAGGAACCTTCCATTCTTGGATAGCTTTTATCTTGTCGCTATCCATACTAATTTGTTCACATCTGACGACATGTCCAAGGAAGTTGATGCATGTTTGTGCGAACGCACATTTCTCCTTCTTCACATACAGCTGGTTCTGCCGGAGCTTGTCAAACACTAGCTTCAGGTGTACTTTGTGTTCCTCGAGGGTTGTGCTGTAAACAACAATGTCGTCGAGGTATACTATGACGAACTGATCCAGGTATTCGTAGAAAACCTGGTTCATCAACGTGCAGAACGTAGCTGGGGCGTTCGTCAAGCCAAAGGGCATTACTAGGAATTCAAAGGCCCCATATCTTGTTACGCACGTCGTCTTGGGTTCGTCCCCTTCGGCAATACGTACTTGATAATATCCTGATCGTAAGTCCAACTTCGTGAAGTACTTGGCCCCGTGAAGTTGGTCGAACAAGTCGGATATTATCGGCAGAGGATATTTGTTGCGTACCGTCACCTTGTTTAAGGCTCCATAGTCTATGCACAGACGCAACGTCCCATCCTTCTTCTTCTGAAACAGTACGGGGGCTCCATAAGGTGCCTTTGCCGGGCGAATGAATCCCGCCTTCAGCAACTCGTCCAGTTGTTTCCTCAATTCGGCTAGCTCGGGCGGAGCCATCCGGTATGCGTTTTTCGCTGGCGGCTTAACCCCGGGGAGGAGTTCGATTTCATGGTCAATGCCTCGACGAGGTGGTAGTGTTTGTGGTAGACTCTCTGGCATTATGTCGGTATAGCTGTCTAGTACTTCCTTGATTTCCTCTGGGACAGTCTCTTCGGTGGTTGCTTCTTCTATCAGTGGTATGGCCATGAATGTAGGTTCCTCTCGTGCGAGTCCCCTTTTCAGCTGTATGGCCGAGATCATTCGAAGATTACCTGGTTGCTTGATGCTTGCAGGTATTACTGTGGGGTTACGGTTGGTGATCACCAAGCATTTTGCCAATGGCATTGGGATGACCTTGTGTTCTAGGAGGAACTCCATCCCAAGTACCACGTCAAAGTCGTCCATGCGAACCACGACAAGGTCTAGCTCTCCAGTCCAATCCCCTATTTTGAAGGGGACTCCTTTGGAAACTCCCACAATAGGCAAGGCCTCGGAGTTGACAGCTTTCATTTTCCCTGGGTCTTTTCCTATGGTGAGTCCCAATCTTCTGGCTTCTTGATCGGCAATGAAGTTGTGGGTTGCTCCAGAGTCTATCAGAGTGCTCTTGCTCGGTCGAGAGTTTATTGTGGCATCTACGAACATGAGCCCTTTCTCTATTATCTCCTTCGGTTCGACTTTCCATTGGAGGGCTGACAAGAATTTGAGTGCGCCCATTCGGGGGTTGTCGTGATCTTCCTTCTTGTCTAGCAAAGTCTCGACCCTTGCCTCGTTACTCTCTTGAATGGACACTTGGAGTGCAGTGAGAGAGGCCCGATGAGGACAGTAGGATACCTTGTGGGGGCCTTTACACAGTATGCATTGCAAAGGCATCGTCGGGTGGTTCTTTTGATGATAGGGCCCTCGAGATGTCCCCGCTTGATTGTTCTGGGGAGGTCTATCCGTCCATCCACTCGGTCTGTTGGGGCTTCCATTTCGATGGCCTGGTGGTCTGTATGGTTTGCCCCCATTGTTTGGGGCTGGTGTCGCTCTTCTTTGGGATCCTGCTTC
>NW_019268613.1:521515-522697 GCF_002738365.1 Cucurbita moschata | reverse complement strand
GATGTCTTGCACCTTCGTATGCCACCACAGTTTGGCGTCGTCTATGAGATACATCGCGGCTACCGTCACCTTCTTGCCGTCGGTACAAGCCGTTGTGGCTTTGACACCTTCCACGGCTTTCATGGTAACTTCAATTCGAGTGCTCATGGCGGCCATCCTTTCTTGTTGGTCGTCGACTGTTGTTCTGAATTCATCAGCCAATCCATTGAACAAACTCATCATTGTGTTTTGTAGTACGTCGAACTCTTCGCCACGTCCCTCTTTGTGTGCGACAGAGCTATTCGGACTATCAGATGGTTTTGGGCTGCTCGTAGGAGCAACTCTTTCTTCGAGCGAGGTCACTCGAAACATCAGTTCTGCGATTGGCAACCCATCCAGACGGTTGCCCATTGCGTCGACTTGGACGACTTTCTCACTCAGTTCGGTCACCCGTGTTTCCAGGAAACTGGGGGTGTCAGGGACTTCTTTGAGGAACAGCATTTCCTTCTCTATTAGCGTAAGCCGGTCGGCTTGTGCTTTGGGTGTCGACTTTGTCGTCGACATGATCTCGGTCTGTATGACTTTACGGAGCTAACAAAGCTCTGATACCACTTGACACAATCGCACTTTCGAAGGCAGCGGACTAGCGATTGTGCGGCACTCACTTTCCAGCCAATTTGTTCTTGCGTCGCCTACGGCCAAGCGACGTACGGTCGAGCCTCTAGCCTCGGTTTTAAAAGAAGGTTTTAGAAAACGAGGAGAGAGAGAGATTTTAGAAAGAGAGATTTTAGAAAGAGACGTTATATAAGCAAGCAAGAGAAAGATAACAACGGCTTAGCATATATAACCTTGGGTAGGGAGAATTTGACGACTAGTCATATCCCCCTATAGTACATTCTGGGCCATTTTAGTTCTGGCAGGTCTAGACATGATATTTTTGAGGTGTCAAACGCTCTAGAATTACAAAAGGAAAAACACTAGAATGAAAAGACATGACAAGGGTTTGGCTTGTCATGGACATGCGGCCATGGGCAACATGCCCTGGACAAGCATGACCGTGACACCGCGCTCTAGCACATATAGCCCTCCATCTCTTTTACCGGTTGCCACCACCCTTCCTGTTTGACGATTCTGGATAGTAATAAGATTATTAGTAAATGTAACGGAGAGAGCTCTGATACCATGTGAATGTTTGTTGAATCA
>NW_019268613.1:411245-521009 GCF_002738365.1 Cucurbita moschata | reverse complement strand
CGTATGTTTCCAGTGTGTTTCAGGGCTACTATTTTCTCTATTGTTATATGCCCTGCGTTTTCGGGGAGGAATTGTTCCCTCAACTCTCTCTTGAGGTCCTCCCATGAGTCGATGGAGCACAATCCATCCTTGATGTCTTGCACCTTCGTATGCCACCACAGTTTGGCGTCGTCTATGAGATACATCGCGGCTACCGTCACCTTCTTGCCGTCGGTACAAGCCGTTGTGGCTTTGACACCTTCCACGGCTTTCATGGTAACTTCAATTCGAGTGCTCATGGCGGCCATCCTTTCTTGTTGGTCGTCGACTGTTGTTCTGAATTCATCAGCCAATCCATTGAACAAACTCATCATTGTGTTTTGTAGTACGTCGAACTCTTCGCCACGTCCCTCTTTGTGTGCGACAGAGCTATTCGGACTATCAGATGGTTTTGGGCTGCTCGTAGGAGCAACTCTTTCTTCGAGCGAGGTCACTCGAAACATCAGTTCTGCGATTGGCAACCCATCCAGACGGTTGCCCATTGCGTCGACTTGGACGACTTTCTCACTCAGTTCGGTCACCCGTGTTTCCAGGAAACTGGGGGTGTCAGGGACTTCTTTGAGGAACAGCATTTCCTTCTCTATTAGCGTAAGCCGGTCGGCTTGTGCTTTGGGTGTCGACTTTGTCGTCGACATGATCTCGGTCTGTATGACTTTACGGAGCTAACAAAGCTCTGATACCACTTGACACAATCGCACTTTCGAAGGCAGCGGACTAGCGATTGTGCGGCACTCACTTTCCAGCCAATTTGTTCTTGCGTCGCCTACGGCCAAGCGACGTACGGTCGAGCCTCTAGCCTCGGTTTTAAAAGAAGGTTTTAGAAAACGAGGAGAGAGAGAGATTTTAGAAAGAGAGATTTTAGAAAGAGACGTTATATAAGCAAGCAAGAGAAAGATAACAACGGCTTAGCATATATAACCTTGGGTAGGGAGAATTTGACGACTAGTCATATCCCCCTATAGTACATTCTGGGCCATTTTAGTTCTGGCAGGTCTAGACATGATATTTTTGAGGTGTCAAACGCTCTAGAATTACAAAAGGAAAAACACTAGAATGAAAAGACATGACAAGGGTTTGGCTTGTCATGGACATGCGGCCATGGGCAACATGCCCTGGACAAGCATGACCGTGACACCGCGCTCTAGCACATATAGCCCTCCATCTCTTTTACCGGTTGCCACCACCCTTCCTGTTTGACGATTCTGGATAGTAATAAGATTATTAGTAAATGTAACGGAGAGAGCTCTGATACCATGTGAATGTTTGTTGAATCACCACACCTAAATGGGGGTGAGAGTTCTCTTTTTTATAATCATTTACAGGATGCAGAAATATGGTAAATTACAAATAAGATGGGAATAGTAATAAAAGGAAAAAATAATAAATGAATGCAATATATTTGCCTTTAATAAAAGGGCAAATATGGTAACCCGTAATGTAAGGCAAATATCTAGATATTTGCCTTATAATGAACGATCAACTATCCTTAACAAGATTCATGCCATAAAGCCTTGTAATTAATTGTTTAATTTTAATAATATATTTGATTATTTTATTTAAAATTTAACATTATCCATGGTACGAAAAGTCCTAGATCATTGATGTAATCTTAAACAACATGTGATTGACATAAAAGAGAATCATGTTTAAGAATAACCTAAAGGGTCTATAGTATGTCGATAAGGTTTCGTCTCTTATCCTGATAACATAATTGATACGACTCTGTCTGTAATTATTACAAATGATTATATCTCAATCGTTCATGTTGACACATGTGAGTGGGTGTATCTTATACTGCAAAGAGTTTGTATAAGATTGGACCACGAAATTTTTTTATCTCGCTTTACAAATTCATTAATCGAGAAAATTAATATTTTACAGGATGACCATATGCGACTCAACCTCAATCCTAAGGGAGTTGAGAATGACTTTTATAGCAAATTTAATATGTCTACTGTTTTGGGAACTTGACCAAACAGGGAGCTGGGAACATAATTTCACGACATGAAATTCACTCTTTCCGATATAGAATAAGTAGACGAGTAGTTCCCTCAAGTGCTGATTTCGGGACTTGAACAATGGAGTTACACTCTCTCACCGACCCGGGAAGGACTTGGTTTATGGTTTGATCATAAGTAAATTGTTCATGAGAGAGTTAGTGGCACTTAAGGCATAAGACATTGCGAACAACTCGTGATAGCTTGGAACGATTATATCAATGGTCAAAACTTGTTGTACACTATATAAGGGTGCAACTCTAGGTCTACGATGGAGTGGCCTGTAGTTAATGAACAAAGTTGATTAATTAAGGAATATATTTAATTAATTTTACGTCATTGCAGCTTATAATCAATACGGTCATAAGGTTCCTTTGCCAGCTCATAGTAACACGAAAAGGATCGATTTAGTTGAAGAAAAATTTCAAAGAAGAAAAAGTATTTAATTTGAAGTGTTCAAATTGATATTTAACATATTAGGTCCATTAAATACAAGAAAGAGAAAAAATATATTTAATTTAGAGTGCTTAAATTGCAAATTAAAATATTAGATATATTAAATATAAAGAAAGAAAAATACATTTAAGTTAATGGGTTCAAATAGGAGAAAAATATATTTATTGCTTTTGATATACTAAATGTTAAAATAATCCATGCATATAGATAATTGAATGAAAATATATATTTGAAATTTGAGCGAGATTTAAATTAATTAAATATATATGAGAATATCTTATGACATTTAAATATGATTGGGGAAAGATGTTATATCCTACCATGTCAGATATTCAAATATAATATTTGGTAAATATCCTCAAATAGCCGTAGAGAAGACCTTTGGCTTGACCCAAAAAGTATCCCACGTTTCCTCGGTTCCAGTATTCTCTCTAAAAGTCTCCTTCTCCCGTCCTTGTAGATTTTCTTTCAAGAAGCAACCACAAGCCTTGACTTTGTGTTCGATTCCTAGCGATGAATACTTTATGGTGGAGATTCACCTATTGGAGAAGTTGGAGCAAGTAGACTAAAGATCTGCTAGAACTTTCTCCATATTTCTTCAATGTAGTTTGTTTAACATTTTGTTTTGTTTAATTCTAAGTAAGATCAAGAACGATTCTAATACTTTCGGTGCGCTAGTTAAACGTTCATTTCCAACCGAGAGGTCAGCAGGACTCTTACAAGTTCGACCCATTGACATCTAAAGGGAAGAACATAACCCCAACTCGTCGAATAAGAGAAAGATCTAAACACCAATGCCACTTTTTTATGCAGGTGAAAATGAGATAAAGCGGCCACTATCCAATGCGAGTCTTGTGAAGGAGAAAATGTTGACAAGTGGCCAACTATAACAGCTTCCAATGAAGCCAGATAACTTGACTACATGTTCTCATGTGCACCGACCTTGATGGTTCAATTACAAAACACCCCCCGGGGAAGGCTCGAGTGAACAACTTTGGCAAGGCCAGTGCTCTTATCCAGCACGAGTAGCGTCCAAAGTCGTTCTTCACCGTATCTGCGAATGTAGACATCCAAGCGGTTGATAAGGGTGCTAAAGTTGGACTAGTTTTCGCCCTCGAGCCATGATAGAACAATTGTACTCGCTATGGCTGGAAGAATTAAGGTAGAGTTTTTTGGTACATAGCCCCAAGTTGTTTGTTGAGACCTTGTTTATATGTGTTGATCAAGTCTTACCGGTTGTTTTGGAGTGTAGAAATAAATGTTAAGACATGAATTGAGCAGCTCGGTTCAATAAAGACATGAATAATAGTTGGTTTGTCCAATCACGCTAATTCGACCAAAGGAGGATCCTAAATTGTGATTCAACTTCCTAGACATGTATATTTCTATCCTAACAATCTGATCACCAAATATCAAACATGCCCAAGTCAATTCCTACCAGTAATGTTCAAAAAAAAAAAAAAAAAAAAAAAAAAAAAAAAAAAAAAAAAAATCGAATTGACTATTTACATGCTCGGTTTTACCCATTCCTCAAACTTAAAACTCTCCAAATATCATAATTAGGTCCTAATTCATGTAAAACAGAAAAGAGAGAGAGAGAAATCAGTAAAAAGGATTAAAAACAACATACATATATACAATCCTGATAGGAATTTACTTGGACATGTTTAATATTTTGTGATCAGGTTGTTAGGATAGGAATATACATGTCTAGGACGTTGAACCCACAATTTACAATCCTCCTTTGGTTAAAATTGAACAAAAACATTAAAGAGTTTAAAGGATGGGGTTTAGATCAACCATTAATTGTTAGTTCAACTGAACTAACTGCACGATCATCTTCTACCTTGTGACCATTCGGACATGCGTGTGGGAAAGGCTTAGATAGTCTAATATCACCCTCGTTCAGCACATTCTAGGACTCGATCGAAATTGGTTCCTTCACCAAACTTCGCGATATCTCGAACTTGAACACGTCGGTACCAATTTCACCAATTAACATATTACTAAGAAAAGAGAAATTGAGGCTCAAAATCATGGGGTTAACCAAACTTACCCCGAACTTCGGTGACTGATACTTTTTTCCATTTGAACGTTCTAGCCCTCAGTTCACTATGATTTCACCCTCTTTGCTATGAACACTAAGAGCCCACAATTATACCTAATTATCAAAAAATGAGAGGAAATTTTTCCGATTAAACTCTCTTTTTTTTTTTTTTTTTGGGTTTCCAAAACCGACATTTGAAATTCAAATTTGATCAATCAATCCACTGTGTTTCAATTCCAAGTCGTTTATGAAAATGTTGCAATCACCGTAAAGCTTAAGATCAAGAGTTTGTCAATTTCAATAAATATAGTATTTCATGAAGGAAAGGTTCACTCTTAATAGTTCATTTCTTTGTTCCTAAGATTGAGCCCATAAATCCCAAATTCAACTCTAAGAGAAGTCTTGTCCAATGCGCGATGATTAAGAAAATCCCTAAAACTAACTAGAAAAATATCGGTAGATGGCCACAAGTCTCAAAGGGAAGTTATTGCCAACAAAGTGGGTCTTAAGTTCGAGTTCACTAGCAAATAAATAAGTCTACCCTAGTTTTCATAAGTACGAACTATTTTAAAAACAGCGAGAAGGAAACATGACAATATATCATACGGTCTCGATCATTGGTTCGTAATGTGAGATTCATATAGAGGCTCGCGGCGGTTTTTGGACTGTCCTCGTATGGAATTTATTTGCATGGGTCAATATTAAGCTGAACTGTTAAAAGGATAAACTGCTGTGTCTAAAATAATGGGTAGATTTATTAAGATTGTTAATGATGTGGTTGAGTAAACTAATAGTTACTGTAAAAACTATAGGAATAAGAGTTATTCTAGTATAATATTTAACAGCTATAGGAACCAGAGTTATTCTAGTATAATATTTAACAACTGTAGGAATAAGAGTTATTCTAGTATAATAATTCATTGAGATTTTCTCGTTTAGTGGGAACACTTGGACCTACTCCACGACTGCAATTGTTTTAAATCACTAGATACCATACCATAAGAAAACGTTTATTGAGTTTAAAATTTTGTCAGTGTTGTTTGATTTTTATGGTAGAATTGGTAAATAATTTATAAGCCCTCTAGAGCATTTTTACTATCCTTTAATTTTAGCACCAACACGTTAAGCGAAAAATTAGATTCGTCTGCTAAGCAACCAGAAGGTTCAACCACACCAGAGGTAGTTCCTTCGGCATTTTTACATGAAGCTTTAGCGATGTGATTCTCGTAAGTTAGGTGTATGTCTTTCAAGCTTAATCCAGTGCAATGATTTATTGGGCTACAATCAAAATTGATTGCTATTTCAGTGGCGGAAGTTCCCTTGATGTCTTCATATGTTACTTCGCTAACTTTAACTCCAGAAGCCTAATCAGAATAAAGAAGAACGATCAAAATATGCTAAGAAAACGGATAAACAAGGACATCTATAAACTTTTTTACCACCTAAAAACTTCTTACCATATTAAGATATGTGAGGGTAACCGAGTCCGCAATTTATTACCCATAAGTGTAATTTAATGTAACAAAAAATAATACTAATAATTTAGCACCCATTTTAAACCAAACAAATTTGAAGCAATTAAAGATAAAATGAATCCATTATTTATAAAATTAAAAATTTGAGTTCTATTCAAATGTAAGGTTAAATATAATTAGAAAAAAAAAATTAACTTGTGTGAGATTAACGAGAAAATATACCTGACCAGGGCAGTCTTCCTCATGTGGACAGTAATTTTGATCAATTATGATTGGATCTTTCACATTATCCATAATGATGTGTTGAAAATAAACTTTTGTAGCAAATCCACGGCTTGGTCTTCCCCAAGACTTAATCCTTACTCCATTCTTAAGCCCGATGAAAGTAGATAATGTCACTGTAACGTTATGCACTCCATCCTCCTCGGCCTTTATCCCCAAGCTCCCAATGCTACAAATACATTCAATAAAATACCAAATTTTTCATGAGGTTCAATTTTCTCACTTCAACCTAATATATTAAATAACAACTTTGATCCAAAATAATTTTAAAATAATTTAAATCTTTTTTCTCACATTCAAAATAACTTTAGGATATATTTTTAATGATTTAAATTTAATTCAACGTTTAGGTTTATCTTTTAAAATTTAGTGCGACAAATTTATTTAACCCTTTGAAAAAAAAAATTCTAAACATGTTCGTCGTAATCTAGCTACTTGATTCCATGTCCAGGTCCACATGTAATACTTTCCACCCACAAGTTGGAGGTCCCTAGACTGATTGAGATGCAGTCGTCGCCGTTGCTAATGCTCGAGTTGAGGATGGTCACATCTGATGATTGTTCCACATGGATGCCATCAGTGTTTGGACTGTCGCCTGCAGCCGAGACATTCACTCTTGTCATATGCTCGTTTTGACACCCACTCACCACAATGTTGAACTTTTGGCTGTTAATTGAAGATAATCCATTGATGTTCACGTTTTGTGCATCATTTATTCGAAGACTCTGTCCATTCAAAAGAATCCAAACAAGAATTAGTACAAATTTAAATTAATATTGTAATTAATGGACTCATTTTCTTTCAACTTTCGGCTAAAGAAAAAATTTCAAATTTTATTTTTTATCTAGCCAACTCAAATTTTGCATACCGTGGCTCCAGTGAGGCAACTCTTCCCCGAGTGTTTACAATTCCATAAGGCAGTTCCTTGCCCATCGATAATACCGCCAGTAATGGAAAGCCCATCTATGTGACTAAACTCAATCCAAGATTTAGTCTTAGCTAAAACTTGAATGTCCGAGGAAGCCACAAGAGTTCCATCAATGAGAACAGTAATAACATTGTTCTTACAAGGCCCATTAAAGCTCACACTTCGAACGTAGAATATACCCTTGGGAACGTAAATAGTGGCCGGTGTAGACGAGTCACAAGCCTTAGCCCATGTCATTTGAAGCACAGACGAGGCATCGGTCTTTCCATCGGGCTTGACACCGAGGCTAATAATATTGAATGTTAATTCAGCAGCCAAGGCATGGTTACAAAATAGAAATAGAAGGGAAAGAAAAACATGAAAGGTTAGGAGAAGAGCGAAAGAAAACTTAAAGATACAAGGGCTGGTGATAAGCATGAGAGAGAGAAAAAGGAAGCAAGTGATAGGAAAATGGAAGAGCCCTGGAGTGATATTTATAGGTTAATGCTTACCCTTCCAACTCTAATTTGAACTTACCCGTCTCAAGTACTATCCTATTCTTGTTCTATTTAACAATTATTGTTTTTACACCGTTTAACCAATTTTGATTACGGATGTCGCGTGGGTAAATCTCTGCCTCCTTCCAACCTTTTTAAATTGAAGTCTATCTTATAAGATAAGACACTCATTGCCTTGACAAGGTGTGTAAGTTGGAACATCTGAGATGCGACCGTAAGCAACACGCCTTGAAAATGCCTGACCATGACACCTTGCAACTTGACTGAAGCTCACCTCGCCTTGACAAGGTGTGTAAGTTGTAAGGTTAGTAGGCAAGATCTCGCTCCTTATTTGAATTATATGCATATGTTAGTTACGTCTTATGATCTAATTAGGTTATTATTGGTTACCGTACCTAATAACTTAGATTTTATTGCATGATGATAGATTATGTGCCCTAAAATCTGAAGTGGTACTTGACGAGGGGGTAGAGCAGGTAGAGCCTTGACTGAGACCGACCCTGCTCAAATTCCTTATCAGGAAAGGCATGCTGAGAACAAGTGTCGGAATAATTGGATACCATGACACTACAATCTATGATCTAGGCCACTGAGGTAAACTAGGGTAACATAAAAAGTGGGGACAATGTCACAATATCTTGGACATGGAGAGCATTGAGATTTGTGAATGTTTACTGAATCACCACACATGGGGGTGAGAGTTCTCTTATTTATAATCATTTATAGGATACAGAAATATGGTAAATTACAAATAATATAGAAATAGTAATAAAAGGAAAGAATAATAAATGAATGCAATATATTTGCCTTTAATAAAAGGGCAAATATGGTAACCCGTAATGTAAGGCAAATATTTATAATGAACAGTCAACTATCCTTAACACCCCCCCGCAAGCTGAGCGTCGGATTTAAACGAACGTGAAGCTTGGATCTGAAAAATTCAAAGAGAGGTCGAGAAATACTCTTTGTGAAGATGTCCGCAACTTGGAGATGAGAGGGTACATATTGTGTGCGAAGTTTGCCAGCGGTAACAAGTTCTCGAAGGAAATGATAATCTAGTTCAACATGTTTGGCCCGCTTGTGAGAAACGGGATTAGAGCTAAAAAAAATAGCACTTTTGTTGTCACATAAGAGTAAGGGCTGCTGTGAAATAGGGACCTTGAGGTCATGCAAAAGATGCGTAACCCAAAGAAGTTTAGCAGCAGTTGTGGCAAGAGCACGATACTAAGATTCACAGCTGGACAGTAGGTTGCTTTTTGGCACTCCAAGAAACGAGATTATTACCAAGATAAATAGAATAGCCGGATGTAGAACGACGAGTATCGGGACAACCAACCCAGTCAGCATCCGATTAAGCGACTAGCGTACTAGGAACAGTGGATGGACGAAAGGTAAGACCAAAGTGGAGTGTTTCTTTGACATAGCGAAGAATACGTTTGACAGCAAGAAAGTGATCTGCAGTAGGGGCATGCAAGAATTGACTGACAGAATTGACAGCATAGGCAATATCTGGACGCGTAATAGTCAAGTACTGAAGGGCGCCAACAAGAGATCTTTAGAGAGTAGGATCAGAGAAAGGAGAACCATCAGCAGTCAGGTGTTGAGAAACAACCATGGGAGTGTGAACTGGTTTGCTATCGAGCAACGGAGCACGAGTAAGAATATCTCGAGCATATTTTAACTGACTAATAAAGAGATCATCAGGAGTGGGTGAAGCTTCAAGACCAAGAAAGTAACTGAGAGAACCCAAATCTTTGGTAGCAAACTCAGAATGAAGCTTGCGAGTAAAGCTGTCAATAAGAGATGAGTTGTTGCCGGTAACAATAATGTCATCAACATAAAGAAGCAAATAGATAATGTTAGATTGATGATGAAAGACAAAAAGGGACGTGTCAGCGCGACTGCAAGAAGACCCAAGTGTGAGAAGAAATGAGCTAAAACGCTGAAACCAAGCACGAGGAGCTTGCTTTAAACCATAGAGGGCTTTCTTTAATAGACAAACATGAGTGGGAAATCGAGGATCAATATACCCAGGAGGTTGTTCCATATGAACACGTTCAATAAGAGTTCCATTGAGAAAAGCATTCTTGACATCAAGTTGTCGAAGAGGCCATTTATTTGTGACTGCAATAGAAAGCACAACACGGACAGTGGTAGCTTTGACAACCGGACTGAAAGTGTCAGTGTAGTCAAGACCAGGAACCTGAGTATAACCTTTGGCAACAAGACGAGCCTTGAAACGCTCGACGGATCCATCAGGCAAATATTTAATACGAAACACCCATTTAGAGCCCACGATGTTGGTGTTGGCAGGGCGAGGAACCAAAGTCCAAGTATCATTTTCTTGTAATGCTCGAATTTCTTCATCCATGGCAGCCACCCAAGCAGGATTCTAAGTCGCAGATTTGAATCCTTTTGGCTCAGTGGATGCAAGAAGAGCAGAAAGAAGTCTAGATGAGCCCAAAATAGCAAGATTTGCTGGATGACGAGTCTTGAATATACCAGCTTTGGCTCGTGTGATCATAGGATGAGTGCCCAAAGAAGAGAAATCAACAGGAGGTTCAATAGAGGTCGAATTAGAAGTTGAGGGTGGCAAAGTGGAACCTGCAAGAGAAGTATCAACTTGCACAGACTCATCTACAAGATCAGAACAAATATCACACGGGGATGAACTGGATCGAGGAGTTTGCGGTGATGAAGTGGTAGGGGGGGATGAATCAATATGATGAAGATGTGGTTCCAAGAAATTTGAAATAGGAATAGAGGAAAGAGGTTGGGTCTGGGAGCTAGGGATAGCAGGAAAGTGGGTTTCATCAAATTGAGCATGACAGGTGATATATAGCTTAGTGGTGGCCGGATCAAGACAGCGAAACCCTTTATGAGCAGGACTATAACCCAAAAAAATACAAGGAATGCTGCAGGGAGAAAGCTTGTTAGGCATATAATCACGCAAATAAGGATAAACACGACAACCAAAGGGATGAAAATTGTCATAATGTGGAGTGTAGCCATAAAGGAGTTTAAAGGGTGACTTACCTCAAAGAAGTGAAGTAGGCAACCGGTTGATAATATAAGCTGCAGTGTTGAAGNTGAAGATGTGGTTCCAAGAAATTTGAAATAGGAATAGAGGAAAGAGGTTGGGTTTGGGAGCTAGGGATAGCAGGAAAGTGAGTTTCATCAAATTGAGCATGACAGGTGATATATAGCTTAGTGGTGGCGGGATCAAGACAGCGGAACCCTTTAAGGGCAGGACTATAACCCAAAAAAATACAAGGAATGCTGCAGGGAGAAAGCTTGTTAGGCATATAATCACGCAAATAAGGATAAACACGACAACCAAAGGGATGAAAATTGTCATAATGTGGAGTGTAGCCATAAAGGAGTTCAAAGGGTGACTTACCTCCAAGAAGTGGAGTAGGCAACCGGTTGATAATATAAGCTGCAGTGCTGAAGGCGTCAACCCAAAAACGAGGAGAAAGATGAGAGTGAAAGAGAAGGGCCAAGCCAGTCTCAGTCACATGACGATGTTTTCTCTCAGCACGACCATTTTGAGCAGGTGTATATGGACAAGAGAGTTGATGGTGGATGCCAGAATTACGTAAATGAGTTTTAAAACAAGTACTAGTAAATTCGGTACCACCATCGCTTTGAAATACCTTGATACGAGAAGAATATTGATTTTCCACAAATTTTTGAAATTGAAGAAAAATATCAAAAAAATCAGATTTAAATTTTAAAGGGTAAAACAAAGTGAATCGAGAATAATCATCAATAAAAATAACATAATAAAGAAAACCCGAATTTGATTTGACGGGAGAAGGACCCCAAAGATCACAATGAATAAGATCTAACACATGAGACGACCTACGTTCATTGCGGGAATAAGGCAATCGATGACCTTTCGCAAGCTGACAAGTATTACATAACGATGGAGAAGGCAATAAAGACGTAAGAGAAAGATGACCTTTTCTATTTAAAAAAGAAATAACAGAATGATTCACATGACTTAGACGAGCATGCCATAAATCATATGAAGCATGTAAAGATTTGTTTCTAAGGGCTGAAATAAAAGCAGAGTTGCAGCGTGACACAATCGCACTTTCGAAGGCAGCGGACTAGCGATTGTGCGGCACTCACTTTCCAGCGACAAGTGAGTTAAGCCAATTTGTTCTTGCGTCGCCTACGGCCAAGCGACGTACGGTCGAGCCTCTAGCCTCGGTTTTAAAAGAAGGTTTTAGAAAACGAGGAGAGAGAGAGATTTTAGAAAGAGAGATTTTAGAAAGAGACGTTATATAAGCAAGCAAGAGAAAGATAACAACGGCTTAGCATATATAACCTTGGGTAGGGAGAAGTTGACGACTAGTCATATCCCCCTATAGTACATTCTGGGCCATTTTAGTTCTGGCAGGCCTAGACATGATATTTTTGAGGTGTCATACGCTCTAGAATTACAAAAGAAAAAACACTAGAATGAAAAGACATGACAAGGGTTTGGCTTGTCATGGGCATGCGGCCATGGGCAACATGCCCTGGACAAGCATGACCGTGACATCCTCCCCCACCTAATTGGTTGACGTCCCTATCAACCGACTACTTTCAAACCTTGCGATGTGGGTGGCGGCGGAGTTCAGATCTTCGGCGCGTTCCCAGCTTGTTTCCTCTGTAGGGAGATTCTTCCATTTGACAAGGAATTCACGAATCGTCCGTACAGGTCTTCCTATCTTCCTAACCGTGTCGGCTAGGATCTCTTCCACTTCCTTTGTTTCTTTTTGCCTCAGATCGATGTTCGGTCTTGTGGTTGCATTTCGGTTGTCGTCGTCTGGATCAGGGTGATAGGGCTTCAGGTTGCTCACATGAATGACGGGGTGGATTTTCATCCACGCGGGTAGTGCAACTCGGTAGGAGGTAGCCCCAATCTTTTTAAGGACTTCAACCGGGCCTTCATATTTACGAACTAGTCTCTGGTCCTTTCGGCTACGAAATCTGATCTGTTCGGGTCTCAGCTTGATAAGGACTTGATCTCCTGTGCGGAAATGAAGGGGGCGACGTTTCTTGTCCGCCCATTTCTTCATATGCTTGGAAGCCTTCTCTAAATATGCCCGGGCTATATCTGTCGTCTGCTTCCATTCTCTTGTAAAGTTGTGAGCTTGAGGGTTTTTTCCTGCATAAGGATGATCAATAATGTGGGGTAAGGCCGGTTGTCGTCCACTTACAATTTCGAAGGGACTCTTCCCTGTAGACGAGCTTGTTTAACAATTGAAGCAAAATTGGGCGACATCTAACAATTGTATCCAGTTCTTCTGGCGAGCGTCGACGAAGTGACGTAAGTATTCTTCGAGCAAGCAATTGAACCGTTCTGTCTGTCCATCGGTTTGAGGGTGATAACTCGAGGAGATGTTTAAGGTTGTTCCCAAGAAAGCGAATAACTCAGTCCAGAATGTCCCAATGAATCTGCCATCCCTATCACTGATGATGCTCGATGGAATGCCCCATAGCTTTACAACGTGTTTGAAAAACAGTTGGGCTGTGAGTTCCGCTGAGCATAATTTGGGAGTGGGGATGAATGTCGCATATTTTGAGAACCGGTCTACAATAACCAAGATGGCGTCATATTCCCCGACTTTTGGGAGGTGTGTTATAAAGTCCAGAGATACACTTTCCCAGGGTCTTGTTGGCACAGGTAGAGGTTCCAAGAGTCCAGAGACTTTGGCTTTCTCGACCTTATCCTGTTGGCAGATGAGGCACGTCTTGGTGTATTGCATGATGTCGTCTCGCATGTTTGGCCAGAAGTACCCCTTCTTTATTAGGGCGTATGTTCTTTGCCACCCAGGGTGTCCGGCCCATAAGGTATCATGACATTCCTGAATGAGTTTCTTCCTCAGTTACCCCGTTCTTGGGACGTACAATCTGTTTCCTTTGGTTATCAGGAGGTCCCCTTCAACCCAAAACTGCCGTGTCTTTTCAGCCTTAGCTAGTTCGACAACAGCTTTGGCCGATGGGTCTTTGTATAAATGTTCCTTGATGATGTCGCGCATCGATCCATCGATCTTACTTGAATGAATATGGGCTAACATGCACAGGGCCGCTTGTTCGCCCTTCCGACTCAGCGCGTCGGCTGCTTGATTACTCTTTCCTGCTTTGTGTTCGAACTTGAAGTCGAATTCGGCCAACGACTCCTGCCACCGAGCTTGTTTTGCTGTTAATTTTGGTTGATCGAAGAAGTGGCAAGTGGCACTGTTATCCGTCTTCACTACGAACTGTGATCCTAAGAGATACTGTCTCCAAACTCGAAGGCAATGGACTACAGCTAGCATTTCTTTCTCGGAGACAGTGTATCTTCGTTCGGCATCATTGAGCTTTCGACTTTCGTAAGCGATGGGGTGGCCTTCTTGAATAAGGACCCCACCAAGAGCAAAGTCGGAAGCATCGGTTTCTACTTCAAATGGCTTTGTGACGTCTACCAACCCGAGGACAGGACCCCTCGTCATGGTTGTTTTCAGATTTTCAAAGGCCATTTGACAATCATTCGACCACGACCAA
This sequence comes from Cucurbita moschata, assembly GCF_002738365.1. Lineage (NCBI taxonomy): Eukaryota > Viridiplantae > Streptophyta > Magnoliopsida > Cucurbitales > Cucurbitaceae > Cucurbita > Cucurbita moschata. The sequence continues at coordinate 506,748 of NW_019268613.1, read as the reverse complement.
GGGTGGTCTTTCTTCAACAGCTCTGTCAATGGGGCGGCTCGTCGTGAAAACCCTTCGACGAACCGCCTATAGTAGTTGGCTAGTCCTAGGAAGGACCGCAACTCAGATACGGAAGTAGGAACCTTCCATTCTTGGATAGCTTTTATCTTGTCGCTATCCATACTAATTTGTTCACATCTGACGACATGTCCAAGGAAGTTGATGCATGTTTGTGCGAATGCACATTTCTCCTTCTTCACATACAGCTGGTTCTGCCGGAGCTTGTCAAACACTAGCTTCAGGTGTACTTTGTGTTCCTCGAGGGTTGTGCTGTAAACAACAATGTCGTCGAGGTATACTATGACGAACTGATCCAGGTATTCGTAGAAAACCTGGTTCATCAACGTGCAGAACGTAGCTGGGGCGTTCGTCAAGCCAAAGGGCATTACTAGGAATTCAAAGGCCCCATATCTTGTTACGCACGTCGTCTTGGGTTCGTCCTTCGGCAATACGTACTTGATAATATCCTGATCGTAAGTCCAACTTCGTGAAGTACTTGGCCCCGTGAAGTTGGTCGAACAAGTCGGATATTATCGGCAGAGGATATTTGTTGCGTACCGTCACCTTGTTTAAGGCTCCATAGTCTATGCACAGACGCAACGTCCCATCCTTCTTCTTCTGAAACAGTACGGGGGCTCCATAAGGTGCCTTTGCCGGGCGAATGAATCCCGCCTTCAGCAACTCGTCCAGTTGTTTCCTCAATTCGGCTAGCTCGGGCGGAGCCATCCGGTATGCGTTTTTCGCTGGCGGCTTAACCCCGGGGAGGAGTTCGATTTCATGGTCAATGCCTCGACGAGGTGGTAGTGTTTGTGGTAGACTCTCTGGCATTATGTCGGTATAGCTGTCTAGTACTTCCTTGATTTCCTCTGGGACAGTCTCTTCGGTGGTTGCTTCTTCTATCAGTGGTATGGCCATGAATGTAGGTTCCTCTCGTGCGAGTCCCCTTTTCAGCTGTATGGCCGAGATCATTCGAAGATTACCTGGTTGCTTGATGCTTGCAGGTATTACTGTGGGGTTATGGTCGGTGATCACCAAGCATTTTGCCAATGGCATTGGGATGACCTTGTGTTCTAGGAGGAACTCCATCCCAAGTACCACGTCAAAGTCGTCCATGCGAACCACGACAAGGTCTAGCTCTCCAGTCCAATCCCCTATTTTGAAGGGGACTCCTTTGGAAACTCCCACAATAGGCAAGGCCTCGGAGTTGACAGCTTTCATTTTCCCTGGGTCTTTTCCTATGGTGAGTCCCAATCTTCTGGCTTCTTGATCGGCAATGAAGTTGTGGGTTGCTCCAGAGTCTATCAGAGTGCTCTTGCTCGGTCGAGAGTTTATTGTGGCATCTACGAACATGAGCCTTTTCTCTATTATCTCCTTCGGTTCGACTTTCCATTGGAGGGCTGACAAGAATTTGAGTGCGCCCATTCGGGGGTTGTCGTGATCTTCCTTCTTGTCTAGCAAAGTCTCGACCCTTGCCTCAGTACTCTCTTGAATGGACACTTGGAGTGCAGTGAGAGAGGCCCGATGAGGACAGTAGGATACCTTGTGGGGGCTTTTACACAGTATGCATTGCAAAGGCATCGTCGGGTGGTTCTTTTGATGATAGGGCCCTCGAGATGTCCCCGCTTGATTGTTCTGGGGAGGTCTATCCGTCCATCCACTCGGTCTGTTGGGGCTTCCATTTCGATGGCCTAGTGGTCTGTATGGTTTGCCCCCATTGTTTGGGGCTGGTGTCGCTCTTCTTTGGGATCCTGCTTCATTCCCACAGTCCACGAGTCTCTTGGTGCAGGCCATTGCGGCAGCTAGGGTTTTGACCCTGTTCTCATGTATCTTTGTTTTGGCCCATGGCTGTAGACCATTTATAAAGAAAAACACTTTGTCCTTCTCTACCGTGCCCTTGATATCCAGCATCAGGGTTGAGAACTGTCTGACGTAGTCCCGTATGTTTCCAGTGTGTTTCAGGGCTACTATTTTCTCTATTGTTATATGCCCTGCGTTTTCGGGGAGGAATTGTTCCCTCAACTCTCTCTTGAGGTCCTCCCATGAGTCGATGGAGCACAATCCATCCTCGATGTCTTGCACCTTCGTATGCCACCACAGTTTGGCGTCGTCTATGAGATACATCGCGGCTACCGTCACCTTCTTGCCGTCGGTACAAGCCGTTGTGGCTTTGACACCTTCCACGGCTTTCATGGTAACTTCAATTCGAGTGCTCATGGCGGCCATCCTTTCTTGTTGGTCGTCGACTGTTGTTCTGAATTCATCAGCCAATCCATTGAACAAACTCATCATTGTGTTTTGTAGTACGTCGAACTCTTCGCCACGTCCCTCTTTGTGTGCGACAGAGCTATCCGGACTATCAGATGGTTTTGGGCTGCTCGTAGGAGCAACTCTTTCTTCGAGCGAGGTCACTCGAAACATCAGTTCTGCGATTGGCAACCCAAACAGGCGGTTGCCCATTGCGTCGACTTGGACGACTTTCTCACTCAGTTCGGTCACCCGTGTTTCCAGGAAACTGGGGGTGTCAGGGACTTCTTTGAGGAACAGCATTTCCTTCTCTATTAGCGTAAGCCGGTCGGCTTGTGCTTTGGGTGTCGACTGTGTTGTCGACATGATCTCGGTCTGTATGACTTTACGGAGCTAACAAAGCTCTGATACCACTTGACACAATCGCACTTTCGAAGGCAACGGACTAGCGATTGTGCGGCACTCACTTTCCAGCCAATTTGTTCTTGCGTCGCCTACGGCCAAGCGACGTACGGTCGAGCCTCTAGCCTCAGTTTTAAAAGAAGGTTTTAGAAACGAGGAGAGAGAGAGATTTTAGAAAGAGACGTTATATAAGCAAGCAAGAGAAAGATAACAACGGCTTAGCATATATAACCTTGGGTAGGGAGAAGTTGACGACTAGTCATATCCCCCTATAGTACATTCTGGGCCATTTTAGTTCTGGCAGGTCTAGACATGATATTTTTGAGGTGTCAAACGCTCTAGAATTACAAAAGGAAAAACACTAGAATGAAAAGACATGACAAGGGTTTGGCTTGTCATGGGCATGCGGCCATGGGCAACATGCCCTGGACAAGCATGACCGTGACACCGCGCTCCAGCACATATAGCCCTCCATCTCGTTTACCGGTTGCCACCACCCTTCCTGTTTGACGATTCTGGATAGTAATAAGATTATTAGTAAATGTAACGGAGAGAGCTCTGATACCATGTGAATGTTTGCTGAATCACCACACCTAAATGGGGGTGAGAGTTCTCTTTTTTATAATCATTTACAGGATGCAGAAATATGGTAAATTACAAATAATATGGGAATAGTAATAAAAGGAAAAAATAATAAATGAATGCAATATATTTGCCTTTAATAAAAGGGCAAATATGGTAACCCGTAATGTAAGGCAAATATCTAGATATTTGCCTTATAATGAACGATCAACTATCCTTAACAAGATTCATGTCATAAAGCCTTGTAATTAATTGTTTAATTTTAATAATATATTTGATTATTTTATTTAAAATTTAACATTATCCATGGTACGAAAAGTCCTAGATCATTGATGTAATCTTAAACAACATGTGATTGACATACAAGAGAATCATGTTTAAGAATAACCTAAAGGGTCTATAGTATGTCGATAAGGTTTCGTCTCTTATCCTGATAACATAATTGATACGACTCTGTCTGTAATTGTTACAAATGATTATATCTCAATCGTTCATGTTGACACATGTGAGTGGGTGTATCTTATACTGCAAAGAGTTTGTATAAGATTGGACCACGAAATTTTTTTATCTCGCTTTACAAATTCAATAATCGAGAAAATTAATATTTTACAAGATGACCATATGCGACTCAACCTCAATCCTAAGGGAGTTGAGAATGACTTTTATAACAAATTTAATATGTCTACTGTTTTGGAAACTTGACCAAACAGGGAGCTAGGAACATAATTTCACGACATGAAATTCACTCTTTCCGATATAGAATAAGTAGACGAGTAGTTCCCTCAAGTGCTGATTTCGGGACTTGAACAATGGAGTTACACTCTCTCACCGACCCGAGAAGGACTTGGTTTATGGTTTGATCATAAGTAAATTGTTCATGAGAGAGTTAGTGGCACTTAAGGCATAAGACATTGCGAACAACTCGTGATAGCTTGTAACGATTATATCAATGGTCAAAACTTGTTGTACACTATATAAGGGTGCAACTCTAGGTCTACGATGGAGTGGCCTGTAGTTAATGAACAAAGTTGATTAATTAAGGAATATATTTAATTAATTTTACGTCATTGCAGCTTATAATCAATACGGTCATAAGGTTCCTTTGCCAGCTCATAGTAACACGAAAAGGATCGATTTAGTTGAAGAAAAATTTCAAAGAAGAAAAAGTATTTAATTTGAAGTGTTCAAATTGATATTTAACATATCAGATCCATTAAATACAAGAAAGAGAAAAAATATATTTAAATTGGAGTGCTTAAATTGCAACTTAAAATATTAGATATATTAAATATAAAGAAAGAAAAATACATTTAAGTTAATGGGTTCAAATAGGAGAAAAATATATTTATTGCTTTTGATATACTAAATGTTAAAATAATCCATGCATATAGATAATTGAATGAAAATATATATTTGAAATTTGAGAGAGATTTAAATTAGTTAAATATATATGAGAATATCTTATGACATTTAAATATGATTGGGGAAAGATGTTATATCCTACCATGACAGATATTCAAATATAATATTTGGTAAAGATCCTCAAATAGCCGTAGAGAAGACCCTTGGGTTGACCAAAAAAGTATCCTACGTTTCCTCGGTTCCAGTATTCTCTCTAAAAGTCTCCTTCTCCCGTCCTTGCAGAATTTCTTTCAAGAAGCAACCACAAGCCTTGACTTTGTGTTCGATTCCTAGCAATGAATACTTTACAGTGGAGATTCACCTATTGGAGAAGTTGGAGCAAGTAGACTAAAGATCTGCGAGAACTTTCTCCATATTTCTTCAATGTAGTTTGTTTAACATTTTGTTTTATTTAATTCTAAGTAAGATCAAGAACGATTCTAATACTTTCGGTGCGCTAGTTAAACGTTCATTTCCAACCGAGAGGTCAGCGGGACTCTTACAAGTTCGACCCATTGACATCTAAAGGGAAGAACATAACCCCAACTCGTCGAATAAGAGAAAGATCTAAACACCAATGCCACTTTTTTATGCAGGTGAAAATGAGACAAAGCGGCCAGTATCCAATGCGAGTCTTGTGAAGGAGAAAATGTTGACAAGTGGCCAACTATAACAGCTTCCAATGAAGCCAAATAACTTGAGTACATGTTCTCATGTGCACCGACCTCAATAGTTCAATTACAAAACACCCCCCGAGTCCAAAAGTGTGTTTTTGGGACAAAAAGATATCACAAAGACTTTATGGAAGCTACCCTGCTGTTTTTGGAATACCATCACCGTTGGCACCCAGCATTCACTTGATCCACTGACCACGGGGAAGGCTCGAGTGAACAACTTTGGCAAGGTCAGTGCTCTTATCCAGCACGAGTGGCGTCCAAAGTCGTTCTTCACCGTATCTGCGAATGTAGACATCCAATTCCAAGTCCTTTATGAAAATGTTGCAATCACCGTAAAGCTTAAGATCAAGAGTTTGTGAATTTCAATAAAGATAGTATTTCATGAAGGAAAGGTTCACTGTCTTCTTAATAGTTCATTTCTTTGTTCCTAAGATTGAGCCCATAAATCCCAAATTCAACTCTAGAGAAGTCTTGTCCAATGCGCGATGATTAAGGAAATCCCTAAAACTAACTAGAAAAATATCGGTAGATGGCCACAAGTCTCAAAGGGAAGTTATTGCCAACAAAGTGGGTCTTAAGTTCGAGTTCACTAGCAAATAAATAAGTCTACCCTAGTTTTCATAAGTACGAACTATTTTCAAAACAGCGAGAAGGAAGCATGACAATATATCATACGGTCTCGATCATTGGTTCGTAATGTGAGATTCATATAGAGGCTCGCGGCGGCTTTTGGACTGTCCTCGTATGGAATTTATTTGCATGGGTCAATATTAAGCTGAACTGTTAAAAGGATAAACTGCTGTGTCTAAAATAATGGGTAGATTTATTAAGATTGTTAATGATGTGGTTGAGTAAACTAATAGTTACTGAAACAACTATAGGAATAAGAGTTATTCTAGTATAATATTTAACCGCTATAGGAATAAGAGTTATTCTAGTATAATAATTCATTGAGATTTTCTCGTTTAGTGGGAACACTTGGACCTACTCCACGACTGCAATTATTTTAAATTACTAGATACCATACCATAAGAAAAAGTTTATTGAGTTTAAAATTTTGTGAGTGTTGTTTGATTTTTATGGTAGAATTGGTAAATAATTTATAAGCCCTCTAGAGCATTTTTACTATCCTTTAATTTTAGTACCAACACGTTAAGCGGAAAATTAGATTCGTCTGCTAAGCAACCAGAAGGTTCAACCACACCAGAGGTAGTTCCTTCGGCATTTTTACATGAAGCTTTAGTGATGTGATTCTCGTAAGTTAGGTTTATGTCTTTCAAGTTTAATCCAGTGCAATGATTTATTGGGCTACAATCAAAATTGATTGCTATTTCAGTGGCGGAAGTTCCCTTGATGTCTTCGTATGTTACTTCGCTAACTTTAACTCCAGAAGCCTAATCAGAACAAAGAAGAACGATCAAAATATGCTAAGAAAACAGATAAACAAGGACATCTATAAACTTTTTTACCACCTAAAAACTTCGTACCATATTAAGATATGTGAGGGTAACCGAGTCCGCAATTTATTACTCATAAGTGTAATTTAATGTAACAAAAAATAATACTAATAATTTAGCACCCATTTTAAACCAAACAAATTTGAAGCAATTAAAGATAAAATGAATCCATTATTTATAAAATTAAAAGTTTGAGTTCTATTCAAATGTAAGGTTAAATATAATTAGAAAAAAAAAATTAACTTGTGTGAGATTAACGAGAAAATATACCTGACGAGGGCAGTCCTCCTCATGTGGACAGTAATTTTGATCAATTATGATTGGATTTTTCACATTATCCATAATAATGTGTTGAAAATAAACTTTTGCAACAAATCCACGGCTTGGTCTTCTCCAAGACTTAATCCTTACTCCATTCTTAGTCCCAGTGAAAGTAGATAATGTCACTGTAACGTTATGCACTCCATCCTCTTCGGCCTTTATCCCCAAGCTCCCAATGCTACAAATACATTCAATAAAATACCACATTTTTCATGAGGTTCAATTTTCTCACTTCAACCTAATATATTAAATAACAACTTTGTTCCAAAATAATTTTAAAATAATTTGAATCTTTTTTCTCACATTCAAAATAACTTTAGGATATATTTTTAATGATTCAAATTTAATTCAACGTTTAGGTTTATCTTTTAAAATTTAGTGCGACAAATTTACTTAACCCTTTGAAAAAAAAAATTCAAAACATGTTTGTCGTAATCTAGCTACCTGATTCCATGTCCAGGTCCACATGTAATACTTTCCACCCACAAGTTGGAGGTCCCTGGACTGATTGAGATGCAGTCGTCGCCGTTGCTAATGCTCGAGTTGAGGATGGTCACATCTGATGATTGTTCCACATGGATGCCATCTGTGTTTGGACTGTCGTCTGCAGCCGAGACATTCACTCCTGTCATATGCACGTTTTGACACCCACTCACCACAATGTTGAACTTTTGGCTGTTAATTGAAGATAATCCATTGATGTTCTCGTTTTGTGCATCATTTATTCGAAGACTCTGTCCATTCAAAAGAATCCAAAGCAAGAATTGTACAAATTTAAATTAATATTGTAATTAATGGACTCATTTTCTTTCAACTTTCGGCTAAAGAAAAATTTTTAAATTTTATTTTTTATCTAGCCAACTCAAATTTTGCATACCGTGGCTCCAGTGGGGCAACTCTTCCCCGAGTGTTTACAATTCCATAAGGCAGTTCCTTGCCCATCGATAATACCGCCAGTAATGGAAAGCCCATCTATGTGACTAAACTCAATCCAAGATTTAGTCTTAGCTAAAACTTGAATGTCCGAGGAAGCCACAAGAGTTCCATCAATGAGAACAGTAATAACATTGTTCTTACAAGGCCCATTAAAGCTCACACTTCGAACGTAGAATATACCCTTTGGAACGTAAATAGTGGGCGGTGTAGACGAGTCACAAGCCTTAGCCCATGTCATTTGAAGCACAGACGAGGAATCGGTCTTTCCATCGGGCTTGGCACCGAGGCTAATAATATTTAATGTTAATTCAGCAGCCAAGGCATGGTTACAAAACAGAAATAGAAGGGAAAGAAAAACATGAAAGGTTACGAGAAGAGCGAAAGAAAACTTAATGATACAAAGGCGGGTGATAAGCATGAGAGAGAGAAAAAGGAAGCAAGTGATAGGAAAATGGAAGAGCCTTGGAGTGATATTTATAGGTTAATGCTTACCCTTCTAACTCTAATTTGAACTTACCCGTCTCAAGTACTATTCTATTCTTGTTCTATTTAACAATTATTGTTTTTACACCGTTTAACCAATTTTGATTAGGGATGTCACGTGGGTAAATCTGCCTCCTGCCAATTTTGTAAAAAAGATGTTTAATTTTAGTTGTTTGTGTCAACTAAAGAACCATGCAACTTAACAACATCGGTTTCATTGATCCCACTTCTCAAGCTCCTACTATAATAATAACAATTTCCTAATACTTTTAGGTGTTTATATTTTTAAATACTGATTCTATATGGATTCTTTATTATAATAAAATAATAAAATATTCTATAGAGTCGGTTTCATAGTCTTTTTTATTTGTAGTTGGTGATTTAATATAGAGTCGGTGACTTTTTATTTGCAAAGATGTCATACAAACAAAAAGAAGCAAAATTGTTTGTCATATTTGGAACTATCCAGTAAATTTACAAGTGCACCACACAAAGAAATAATTTACAGATGTTACACTTTTCGAATTCTCAAAGTCTTTCGTTGATAGACTATATCGATGATATGCCGTTTTTATATGGATCAACAAATTTTTTTATCATTAAAGACTTTTTTTTTTACCGTCTCTCACCTTTCGGAGTTCTCTTTAAAACTCTTGAGGTAGATAAAAGTATCGCATTGACAACTTTCATCATTAATATCTTTATGCTGGAGAATGTTTAAGTGTTTTTCTTCCGTCTCTATCATAAAGTTGTGCATAGCTCTAGGGTCGACCATTGTGCTCTTGCCATGGATTTCTACCCATCTTTTTGGAGGATTCATAGTTTCAAGTCTCCCATTGTTGGGATTTATGCTCTAAAGTTTTGTAATTAATTATTTAATAATTCTTTTATTCGTAATTTTATATTATCGCTGGTATGGAAAATCGAAGATGTCACGACACGAATTTTGAGACTTCGAAACTCGGATCGAAAGTAAAAAGACGAAGGCGAAAAAAATAAAAATATAAGTAAAATAAAATAAAATAAAATAAGAAAATGCAGTAAAATTAAAATTAAATTAAGTTAAACAATTCCACCTTAAAATAAAATTACAAGACTTCGAATTTATTACAAAGGGGAAAATGGACTTGGTTACAACTAAAAAAATGAAATAGACAAGACTGACAAAATGGAATGAAGGACTGAAGTTCCAGAACGACCCCCTCTCTGACTGCATAGTTCTCGAACGCTCCTCCACCTTGACCCTGCAACATGCGAACAATTGATAAAGAAAACAAAACGGGGTGAATTTATAAATATACCTAGTAAGTATCTTGCTTGTAGGAACGACTTACGTAGAGTAACTAATCTTCGATCTCTACCAATTGACTAGCCCGGGACATGCCCAGTTGTTTTGCAGCAGACATGTTTGTGTACTACGATTCAAGGAGCCAACTTGGCTGTAATACCACTTATCACAATCACATTCTTGTGGAACGGGATAGCGATTTTGCGACACTTATTCTAACCCGATGAACAAGTCAGCAGTATGAAAATTGTAAGTCGTAGACAATTCGGACGTTTGATCGAGCCTTGGCCAAGTTTGAAAGAAATTGTTTTAGAGAATGTAAGCGAGAAAAATGCACAAAATNTTTTTTTTTTTTTTTTTTTTATTTTTTTTTTTTTTTTTTTTTTTTTTTTTGCTAGAAAACAATGTTACAGGCAAATAAGCAACAACTAAACTTTTAATAGCATATAACCTGGGAGGAAGAATTGACTAGTTTCTCACCCTATAGTACATTTTGGTGCATTTTAGCCATGGAGGGTGTAGACATGATGTTGTGGACAGGTCATGCCCGCGTACTAACACAACAAGAATAGTAAATGCCAATCTAACATGAAAGCAAGTAAAGGGGTTGGAACGGGCATGCGGTCGTGGACAATACGTTTTGGACAAGCATCATCATTGGAACATCTAACACGCGACCGTAAGCAACACGCCTTGAAAAAGCCTAATCGTGACACCTTGCAACTTGACTGAAGCTCACCTCGCCTTGACAAGGTGTGTAAGTTGTAAGGTTAGTAGGCAAGATCTCGCTCCTTATGTGAATTATATGCATATGTTAGTTACGTCTTATGATCTAATTAGGTTATAATTGGTTACCGTACCTAATAACTTAGATTTTATTGCATGATGATAGATTATGTGCCCTAAAATCTGAAGTGGTACTTGACGAGGGGGTAGAGCAGGTAGAGCCTTTGTAACGGATCGGATAAAAAAAAAAAAACAAAAAGGTCGTCGGCAGAACCGAAAACTTTGGCAAACGCCAAAGTTTTAGCTCGCACACGACCCACAAAGAGCGGCCGAAGGCTTGGATACCACAGAACTCAACCCCGACCTTTAGCCACCTCAAAACGGCCTGCAAGGAACAAAAAATAGAGAAAAACGAAGAAGAACAGAAAAATCTGACGAAACTTTGGCGAGGCCAAACCATATGAAATCGACGACAAAACCTTAATTTTACTTAACAAAAGTAATCCTAGAACCTCCTACACACATCTGGGGTAGATTTATACGAATCCTATACGTTGAACACCATCAGCAAGGGAGAAGAAACGCCGGATTTTCGAACTTCTCTAGCAAGGGAGACGGAACACTCAATCGGCTCAACGGCAGCTTCTCGGCTCCGGCTGCTTATTCGGCTCGCAAAACCTATTTTCAGCCCGTTTGTCAATGTTCTGACCCTTTTGGTTTGCATCATTAGTATAGGTTAGTATAGGTTGAATTGTATTTGCATAATAAACCATAGGGTAGTATAAGACATTCATTTCGGTTTCGTTCCTTTTCCTTTATTTCAATAATGTTCTTTTCCTTTCTTTCCCTTGTAATCATCTTCTCTTTCACGAGATAATAAAAGGCGAGTGTAAGGTGTATAATGAACAAGGCCCATTTAATGTATATTCCGCATTTCAAGGTATAGTAATGACCTTAGATTAAATAGGTAAAATTTAGGGTCGTTACAGTTTGTATCAGAGCCAGGTTATAAATCTTGTAGACTAGCCTACAGAGTAGGCTTGGCATGTTCCACGATCCAATTACCGATGCCCCGTCGTTGCCAGGTATACCTTATGTAGAATGAGGGATGTATGATCTTTGTGATATATTTAATGTGGTTGGCTTTAAATGATGCATGACATGATTGTGGAATCCGGTGAGTGACTAAACTTAGGAGGAATTTTGTATATATGAAGAGAGTGTTTGTGAGAGGTTTTTCTCAAGGTTTTTCACCAAAGAAGATCTTCCATGTACCGTGATCACTCTATTTATAGAGTTATGTTTGCATGTTCATGCAAATTTGAGATCACCAAATTTCGACACTCAAAATTCCACTCAAATGTTTAAGATTATGGGGCTAAGCCTGCAAGTTTGAGTTCACCAAATTTTGACACTCAAAATTCCACTAAAATTCGTGGGGTTTATTTGGCAAGCATGAAAGTTTGGTTAAACCAAATTTTGACACCTCAAAATTCCACTCACATGGATTTTTCCATTACATGAAGTCAACATTTTGACTTTCTTCATTTTAATTCAACAATTAATTTGAATAATTAATTTCAAATTAAAGTAATATTAAATGATTAATTAAACTATTTAATTAATATTTACTATTAATTCAAATGCCAATCCCAATCAATTCCGACACATATTTGATTAAGATATTTAAATCTTATTTAAATATCTTAGATTCTCTCTTTTTGTTTAATTCGTAAATAAAACAAAAATGCGGTTAAATATATCAGATATATGTAGCGCATATTCCCTAATTTGAATTCGAACACTTTGAACTCACTCGTCACACTCTTCTATGGTTTAGTCCGATATGAGCTAGCAGAGGGACCTAATGGACCTATAGATCATGGGCTCCAACGATCCAAGATTAACCGGTTAAACTCATTAACCTTGTTAACCAACATTCGTTAACTACTAGGACACTCCACTATAGCCTAGTAGTTGCACTCCCCGCACTATAGATATATCTCTGTCCATTTGATATAACCATGATTAGTAAGTCGATCCTTCACAGGTTGTTCGTAACTAGAGCTGGATCAATTTACCGTTTTACCCCTAAAGTTACTTCTTGTTCCTTATGTCCCACTGATCCTCTTATGAAGAATTGGTTTGTGGTCCAACCAGTAAACCAAATCTCTCTCAGGCCAATGAGAGGGTGGGGCCTCTTGTTCAAGACCTGAAGTCAGTGTTTAAGGGAACTACCTCTCTTCTATACCTAAAAGTGGGTAGGAGCGAATTCCATCTTGCACCCCACTTCTCCAGCTATTCACCCAGTCTTACCCCTGAAATGGGAGGCCTATTGAATCGGCAAACTCGAGCCACTCTCACCCATGCAAATCTAAGGATAATTCGGAATAAACAGGAGTTCATGGTTAGCTCAAGATTAAGATCGAGTTACCTAGGTCATCGAATGAAAAGAAAATCAGTCTCAATAGTAAACGACATTATAAAGTGAGAGTGGTTTTCTTCATGGTCCGATCTTATGCAATATTCATTGCATGGGATGCCCCCACTCACATGTCTCCACATGTACAATTTAGTGATCACATTGTTTATATCATATACAAAAGTGGGCCACATCCTTAGTGTCCCCAGAATAGGGTACACAGCCTTATCCTTATACTATAGATCATTTTGAGTATATACTTGAACTTGATCCACTCTTATGTCTCTACATATAGTTCAAGTAATCATACTATAGCCAGAGTGGTCTTAGTTTACTGGATTTAGATTTATGATCGTAAAATTCACTTTATTCAATAACAATCTTTACTGAATAAATAACAATAATAACTTTATTGAAAATAGAATATGTTTTTGTTTACAAACTATGAGTTTTAGGACATAAAACCCAGCAGCCGCACAGAGGACGTAAAAGAGGTAGGAGAGGGAGAGGACGACCTCCCATTAGGAGAGAGGGAAGAGGAGAAGCTGATAGAAGCTCTTCCCAAGAGGGGTTGACTACCGGACCATATGCGTTTGTACCACCTCCTGAATACGCACCGCCCCCTCAAGCTGCACCACAGGCCAAGTTAGACCCCACCACAAGGTTAATGTTGGAATCCCTCCAAACGACAATGCAAACCATCCTAGCCACACAACAAGCCACGTTGTTAGCTACGCAACAAGTCGCGGCAATGGTCACGCAACCAACCAACGCGACAGCCACGCAACCGATGGATGCGGTAGCTATGCAACCGGTGAACAACCTGCATCCGGATAGGGGTGCGAGTTGGTTAAAGGATTTCAGACAGTATAACCCCCATCCTTTTGTCAGTTCAAAGGAAGATCCCACAGTGGCTCAGATGTGGATCGCAAACATGGAAATGACCTTTGAATTAATGCCCTGACAAACATAAGGTGGCGTGTGCGACGTATGTATTACAAAAAGATGTAGAAGTGTGGTGGTCGGATAATAAACAGAGCATCAACTCTGGTGAGGGGATTACAACGTGGGAAACCTTTAAGGAAGCCTTTCTGAAATATTATTATCCAAAGAAAACCTGCATAAAGAAATAACAAGAGTTTAACCACTTAACCAAAGGTGATCGCACGGTGGATCAGTATGATCAGGAATTCATGAGATTAAGAAGGTTTGCACCGTCATTAACTAACACTGAAGAGAAACAGACTAAAAAATTTGTGTTGGGATTGAACCCGAAGACCCGCCGCATGTTGGAGGCCTTTAACCCAAAAACCTATGAAGAGGCCCTAAGGATAGCCAAGGCCCTAGAAAACCCCCCGGAGGAGAAAAAAACGGAGCCAACAGTTGTCATAGGGAGGAAACGCCTTATCAAGGTCGAAACCACAAAATTCCAACCACCGCTCTAGAGACCTCGATATCAGAGTAGGCCACCTGCTCCACCCCCAATAGCCCGATACCTAACACTGGAGAAGCCCCTGTGCCGTGACTGTGGAAAACAACATGTTGGGAGATGTTTGGCGGTCTCAGGTATGTGTTATATCTGTGGTCATGCAGGTCATGTGGCCAGAACTTGCCCTACAAGAAGCTCGAGAAATCCAAGGGAACTCCTTAGAGGACCAGTCATTCGAGAGCTCACCATACAAACCCACCCACAGACCAGGGCATATGCAATGACCAGTAAAAAGGCAGGAACGTCTGGCACCATGGTGACAGGTACGTTTTCTATACTAGGACACTTTGCGTTGACATTGTTTGATTCTAGTTCTAGCCATTCGTTTGTTTCTTTACCATTTGTTAAACAAGCAGGGTGCGTAGTAGAACCCTTAATGCATGTATTGTCGGTCGGTAGCCCAGAAGGGGTAGACTTTGCTAGCATAGACTGCCATAAGAAAGAGGTGATATTCACACCTCCAAACGGACTTACCTTTAAGTTTAAAGGGACCTCCACAGGTACCACCCCAAGAATAATATCGATTATGAAAGCGAGACGCTTGGTACAACAAGAGGGGTGGGCGTTTCTAGCCTGTGTAGTAAACACAAAAGGAAAGGAAAAACCAATAGATACAGTATCCATAGTAAACGAATTTATGGATGTCTTCCCAGAGGACCTCCCGGGAATCCCTCCATCGTGAGAGGTAGACTTTGGAATAGAACTGGAACCAGGAACGAGACCCATCTCTTTGGGGTGCGCCAGTGTTGTTTGTAAAAAAGAAAGACGGCTCAATGCGTTTATGCATTGATTATAGGGAATTAAACAAGAGGACGGTAAAGAACAAATACCCATTACCCCGTATCGAGGACCTATTTGAAAAACTGTGAGGGGCGACAATGTTTTCTAAAATAGATCTTCGATCAGGATATCATCAAATTAAGATTAAAAATGAAAACATACCGAATATAGCCTTTTGACCCAGATATGGCTACTACGAGTTTGTGGTGATGTCTTTTGGTCTCACCAATGCCCCAGCGGTATTTATGGAATTAATGAACCGAGTATTTAAGGAGTGCTTAGACTCGTTTATGATCGTGTTTATAGACGACATCTTGATATACTCGAAAACAGACCTAGAACACAAAGAGCACCTTCGCAAAGCCTTAACTATTTTAAGGGAGAACAAGTTGTATGCCAAATTCTCCAAGTGCGAATTTTGGCTACGACAGGTTTCGTTTCTGGGGCACGTAGTGTCTAAAAATCGAATTTTCGTAGATCTCAATAAGATAGAAGCTGTCACGAAGTGGAAACGCCCAACAATGGTCACCGAGATACGAAGTTTCTTGGGATTGGCAGGTTACTAACGAAGGTTTGTCCTGGACTTTGCTATAATAGCCACGCCTCTCACCCAATTGACAAAAAAAGGTGTACCTTTCGTTTGGGACGATACTTGTGAGGCCAACTTTCAAGAGCTAAAACAAAGACTAGTTGTAGCGCCCGAGTGAAAAAAAAAAGAAAAAAAAAAGAAAAGGTCACAATAGGGGTAAACTAGTCATTTTGCCCTATTATTACTTGAGGGGTCTGATTTGATTGGGTCATAATCTGAAAAGAGAAAGAAGAGGGCAGAGACAGAGAAGAAAGAAGAGAGAAAGAAGATTAGGGTTTTTAAGGCAGGGGAGAGAAAGAGAAGAAAGACGCCAGAGATCCGAATCTTCAATCTTAACCATCAACAGTCCGAGGCAAGGTGCTCTCACGAATCGCACCTTCCTATCTCGTCAAAACGTCCAAGAACTTCAGGTTAGTCCACGAATGTCTAGATCGAGAAGTCATCAAGATTTTCGTGTGTTAGCGACGTTTTGTGTTGATCCTTGGATTTTTAACCTCAACAGCGTTATCTGGTTAAGTTCTGGAGTGAAGGCGGCCAAGATTGGCGTTCGAATCGGAGTTTCAAGAAAACGTGATTTTCGGTAAGAACTCGTGTTTTTCTCTGAATTCGAACTCAAATATTAAGATCTATGATTATCAGAAAAATATAAGAATATTGTTTCAAAGGAGTAGGATATGAGATCTACAAGGTTCAGATTACAAATTGGAAGATGAAAAAATCAAAAGAAAATAGATCGAAACGTGACAGAGGCCTGGAAAATTGAAAAAAACGCAGGAGAGAGGGAGGAGACGTCGCCACGCATTGGTCAACGTGCAGAGGAGCGCCGTGGAGCCAGTATCGACACGTGTCGATCATCGACTTGTGAGGCACGTCCTCACCCTGCAGCGGACATGCATCAGGCATGTGGATCTGGCCGGCCCGACTCAGCATCGCATGCGAATCGCCCCGACCCGGCGCCTCTGACCCGCGTCTACCTGGGTTGTCGTATGTGGGCACGCGCGCGTAGGATCTGCACGTAGAAACCTCCAGGGCGCGTGTAGGCACGTGAATCACTGTTTTTCTTTCCGTTCAGTCTCTGTTTGCTTGTTTTCTGACCCGATTTTGATACTGACCCTATTATTATGTGAATTAGAACTTGTCAAGGAAATTTCAAAATTTTTGGAATCCTTTCTGGCAAGAAAACTCGAACTCGGGAAGACACGCGCCAACCAAGTAAGTAGCCATTTTGATTCCCACGAGCAGTACTTGTAGGAACCGCTAGGAACAAGCATGCATGCTACCACCCATTAACTTAGCTAGCCGGACCTAGTATATTAGTATGGAAACTACGAAAATGAAATGATTAAGGAAAGCTAGATATGAAATGTTTATTAAATCTGTTTGATTGAGATTTTGATAAAGTATGTATGCATGAGGAGGATGAGAAACTTGTGAAATCTGCGCTCCGGGTAAGATGGACGTTATCTTCCCGTTGAGCATGTTGTTAATATTGCATGAACTACTGTGTGTTAACTTTTATGCATGACGATTGCTTATGTTATCTTTTTTGATGAATCGGAAGAAATTATGAGCATAGATTAGGGTGTTTGTGATTAAGTAGGCTAGATGAGACCCTAGATTAGGGGACCTCTAGAATACCGTGCAACTAGACCTGCGAAATGATTACTGGCAGATCCAGAGCCCAGAATTTCAAACTCGATAGGTTTGTGAGACCAAGCACGAGAATCCTAGAGATACATGAATCCAAGTCTAACCCACCAAGTTCCACCCTAGAAAGAATAATAGGTCACCACGGTAACTGTAGGTAGCCCGCTAGAGTTGAGCAGTGTAGATATTGTCATTGAACCTCCACTTCCCTCTCTCCTCCGATACCGTACCATCGAGACAGAGCTCTGGTACGGAGATCAATGAACTTGATAGATCCGGACAGGGAAGTGTGATAGGTGCCCAGACCTAGTGGTGATAGCTAAGGGGTCTTTTGAACAGGACTCCTGGGCCGTAGAAACCCGTCCCGGAGCGGGGGACGTGGAGCCACATAGGATGACTCAGTAGCTGATCGGCACATAGGGGGCCGCACCTCGAATTTAGTAGATGTATGGTCCCGTGTGAGGGTCGTCAGCTAACCTCCACGGATGATATTCAGAGAGAGTCACGTATTCAGATCCAGCCATACGATCCCCTTAGATTTACTTATGAGGTCGCGCCTCACCTCAGGACACTGATCATTTCAGTGCTTAAGATGGGCAAGCCTCCTAAGATACAGAAAAGAGAGTTGCAGCTTAGATCACTCTCCTTAGAAACCCAAGAAAGACTGTGGATACCTACCAAGATAAGGATGCGAAAAGAGCCTACAAGTAGGCTACTTACTGAGTATTTTTATACTCATATCTTTCTACTTTTTTTTTCAGGTGAGTGATGCCATGGATCGAGGCGGGAATGCATGCTGAATCTTAATGCCACAGAGGAGTGTCTCGGGGCGTTTAGGAGTCTGTGAATATTTTTGTTTAGATCTGTCATGCATTGTTTTTTAAACCGTTTACATACTTTTCATACTTGAACACCTTGTTTCGGATTCAAATTTTGGGCTATGACACTAGTATCTGTCCCAGTGCTCACAGTTCCAGAGAGTTCTGTGGGATACATGATTTAAAGTGATGCATCCAAATAGGGGTTAAGTTGTGTACTGGTGCAACATGGCAAGGTTGTTGCGTATGCATCGCGCCAATTAAAGGATTACGAGAAAAACTATCCTACACATGATTTGGAGTTGGTAGCGGTGGTGTTCGTATTAAAAATTTGGCGACACTACCTGTATGGCGAAAAGACCCAAATCTATACGGACCATAAAAGCCTAAAATACTTGTTCACACAAAAAGAATTGAACATGAGGCAACGTAGATGGTTAGAGCTGGTAAAAGATTACGACATAGATATCCAGTACCACCCTGGAAAAGCAAACATAGTCGCTGATGCACTGAGTCAAAAAGCAGTACACTCGTCGGCCCTCATCACAAGGGAGCCACGAGTGCGGACTGATTTCAAACGAGTTGACATAGCGGTAGTAATCGAAGAAGTGGCAGTCCAAATAGCCCGACTGACAGTGCATCCCATGCTCAGACAAAGGATCATAGACTCACAACGTGGGGATCCAAGCCTAAGCAAAATCCTAGACCAATTGAAAGTAGGCCCAGTGGACGGAATTCCTAAGTCAACAGATGACGAATTATTATGTCAAGGACGTTTATGTGTGCCACCCATGAGCGAAATAAAGAATGAAATCCTAACTGCGGCACACAACTCACCCTTCTCGATACATCTAGGTGGAACAAAGATGTATCAAGACTTGAAACAACACTTCTGGTGGTGAAGTATGAAAAAGGATATCGCGGAGTACATGAGTAATTGTCTGGTGTGCCAACAAGTAAAAGCCCCTAGGCAGAAAACCGCCGGGCTACTACAACCTCTAAGTACACCAGAATGGAAATGGGAAAACATTGCCATGGATTTCATAGTAGGCCTACCCAAAACATTAAAGGGCTATACAGTAATCAAGGTGGTCGTTGATCGTCTGACAAAGTCGGCTCACTTCCTACTGGGTAAGGCAACATATACAGTAGACAATTGGGTCCAACTGTACGTGAAAGAAATTGTGAGGTTGCATGGAGTACTGGTGTCAATTGTGTCGGATCGGGACCCATGTTTTCGTCGGCCTTTTGGCGCGAACTCCAAAAAGCGATGGGTACCCGCCTCGACTTTAGCACCGCCTTTCACCCACAAACGGATGGCCAAATTGAACGATTATACCAAATCCTAGAAGACATGCTTCGGGCATGCGTTATGGATTTCACAGAGAGTTGGGACACCAAACTGCACTTAATGGAATTCTCTTATAACAACAGCTTCCAAGCAACCATCGAGATGGCACCCTTTGAAGCGTTGTATGAAAAACAATGTAGATCCCCATTGTGTTGGGACGAAGTAGGAGAACGAGAACTTGTAGGATTCGAGCTGGTCTGCATCACCAACGAGGCGGTACATAAAATTAGAGTAAGGATGCGTACCACATAGAGTAGGCAAAAGAGCTACGCCGATGTTAGGCGTAGGAATTTAGAGTTCGAAGAAGGGGACCCAGTGTCCCTAAAAGTAGCTCCTATGAAAGACATTCTAAGATTCGGACGAAAGGGGAAGCTAAGCCCCCGATTTATTGGACTGTTCGAAATTTTAGAAAGAGTAGGTTTGGTAGCTTACAAACTAGCTTTACCACTTTTACTTTCAAGAGTACATGATGTATTTCATGTGTCCATGTTAAGAAAATATATTGCAGACCCTACGCACGTAATAGACTACAAACTTCTGGAAATTGAGGAAGATTTAAGTTATGAGGAGAAACCGATTAAAATCCTTGCCCGAGAAGTGAAAGCCTTATGTAATAGAAATACAGGTTTCGTTAAGGTATTGTGGCGTAACCACCAAATTGAGGAAGCTACGTGGGAACGAGAGGAGGAAATAAAGAAAAAATATCCCGAGTTGATCCACAAGTTCGAGACTTTCGAGGAAGAAAGTTCTTTTTAGGGGTAGGTAATGTAATAGATTGGATAAAAAAAAAAAAGGTCGTCGGCAGAACCGAATACTCCGGCAATACTGGAGTTTTCACTCACACACGACCCACAAAAGGCGGCCGAAGGCTGGGATGCCATAGAACTCGACCCCGACCTTCAGCGGCGACGCTAGAGTTTTTACTTACACACGACCCACAAAGGGCGGCCGAAGGCTGGGATGCCATAGAACTCGACCCCGACCTTCAGCCACCCCAAAATGACCTGCAAAGAACAAAAAAATAGAGAAAAACGAAGAGGAACAGAAAAATTCGACGAAACTCCGGCAAGGCCAAACCATACGAAATCGACGTCAAAACCTCCATTTTACGCAACAAAAGTAATCCAGAACCTTTTACACACATCAGGGGTAGATTTAGACGAATCCTATACGTTGAATACCGTAAGCAAGGGAGACGGAACGTCGAATTTCCAAACTTCTCTAGATCCAGGAGTGTGAGGCCTTTACAAACAAGATCTATACCAAAAATGGGGTTAGGGGGAAGAAGAGACTCGGGAACGGAGGAAAAAGGAGGGAAAAAGGATGTCAAAACGACGTTAATGAGGAGAGAGAAAAGTCACCAAAAAAACGCGCAGGCAATCGGGTGAAGAAGATGAAGTCCGACCCGAGGGCCGGATCCCGCAACCCAAACTGAACCCAATAACCTTAGGTCAGCCCAATACCCAACGGTTCCCATGGCCTAATCGCTTAAGGCCAAAACGGGTAAGCCCAGTCCAACGCCGACACGCCCAGCCAAGCCCCCCTGCATTCAGTTGGGCCAGCCTGTCACCCGCGAGTGATCCGATAACCCGCGCCTCGACCTGAGACCCCTGAACACGCGTCACCCTCTGATTGTGCCACGTGGCACGTCTGCAGCGCGGCTCCCCTTGGCTTCGGCAGCTCAATCGGCTCGGTGGCGGCTTCACAGCTCCGGCGGCTTATTCGACTCTAGAAACCTATTTCCAAACCGTTTGTCACCGTTTCGACCCTCTCAGACTTAGTTTTGACCCTGTTTAAGGTAAAATAGATCATTTATGGCATGATCGTATGAAATATTTAAATGTAAACAGCATGAATTGTATGATATGAAACACGGTAAACTGTCTGGAATCATAACCCCTATAGGAATATGTATGAAATATAAATTGAAAATGAGATTGACATGAAGCATGGAACGTGACAGGGGGGTTATGTTCATTAATGATAAATGTAGAAGTAGGGAGATCTCATGCATTATGTGTGTTCATGCATCTGGAGAGATACCCCTATCCCATCACGAGGGTACGGACGCATAAATCCAATGGCAGGTCAACGATCGTTATCCTTTGCATAGCCCTACCGTGACGGTTACTAGTTTTAACGGGTCCCAGCATAAGGGGCTCCTAGAGTATGCCCACCGGATAAGGAAAGTGGCCCAACGGTGTGTGAACTAGCTGGTGAGCCCATACTCGCACGTATGGGCTGTGTGTAGAGTATATGGTACACGTCCACGATTACCCGTTAGGACAGCACCGTTTGGAAAACGAAATAAAACGAAACGAAACGAAAGATAGGTCACATCATTTCATTGCATGTGATTGTTGCATAACCCCGATAGGGGGTCACTTACAATCACCATAAAGCTTAAGATCAAGAGTTTGTCAATTTCAATAAAGAGAGTATTTCATGAAGGAAAGGTTCACGTCTTCTTAATAGTTCATTTCTTTGTTCCTAAGATTGAGCCCATAAATCCCAAATTCAACTCTAGAGAAGTCTTGTCCAATGCCGGATGATTAAGAAAAGCCCTAAAAATAACAAGAAAAATATTGGTAGATGGCCATAAGTCTCAAAGGGAAGTTATTGCCAACAAAGTGGGTCTTAAGTTCGAGTTCACTTGCAAATAAATAAGTCTACCCTAGTTTCCAGGAGTACAAACTATTTTAAAAATAGCAAGAAGGAAACATGACAATATATCATACGGTCTCGATCATTGGTTCGTAATGTCAGATTCATATAGAGGCTCGCGGTGGCTTTTGGACTGTCCTCCTATGGAAGTTATGCATGGGTAAATATTAAGCTAAACTCTTAAAAGGATAAACTACCGTGTCT
This sequence comes from Cucurbita moschata, assembly GCF_002738365.1. NCBI lineage: Eukaryota > Viridiplantae > Streptophyta > Magnoliopsida > Cucurbitales > Cucurbitaceae > Cucurbita > Cucurbita moschata. The sequence goes on along the minus strand of NW_019268613.1, from coordinate 484,228 downwards.
AAAATAATGGGTAGATTTATTAAGATTGTTAAGGATGTGGTTGAGCAAACTAATAGTTACTAAAACAACTATAGGAATAAGAGTTATTCTAGTATAATATTTAACAACTACGGGAATAAGAGATATTCTAGTATAATGTTTCATTGAGATTTTCTCGTTTAGTGGGAACACTTAGACCTACTTAGGACTGCAATTGTTTAAATCACTAATACCATACCATAATTTATTGAGTTTAAAATTTTGTCAAAGTTGTTTGATTTTTATGGTGGAATTGGCAAATAATTTATACGTCCTCTACAGCATTTTTATTATCCTTTAATTTTAGTACCAACGCGTTAAGCAGAAAATTAGATTTGTTTGCTAAGCAACCAGAAGGTTCAACCACACTAGAGTAGTTCCTTCAGCATTTTTACATGAAGCTTTAGTGATGTGATTCTCGTAAGTTAGGTTTATGTCTTTCAAGCTTAATCCAGTGCAATGATTTATTGGGCTACAATCAAAATTGATTGCTATTTCAGTGGCGGAAGTTCCCTTGATGTCTTCGTATTTTACTTCGCTAACTTTAACTCCAGAAGCCTAATCAGAACAAAGAAGAACGATCAAAATATGCTAAGAAAACGGATAAACAAGAACATCTATAAACTTTTTTACCACCTAAAAACTTCGTCCCATATTAAGATATGTGAGGGTAACCGAGTCTGCAATTAATTACCCATAAGTGTAATTTAATGTAACAAAAAATAATACTAATAATTTAGCACCCATTTTAAACCAAACAAATTTCATGCAATTAAAGATAAAATAAATCGATTATTTATAAAATTAAAAAGGTTAAATATAATTAAAAAAAAAATTAACTTATATGAGATTAATGAGAAAATATAACTGGTGAGGGCAGTCTTTCTCATGTGGACAGTAATTTTGATCAATTATGATTGAATTTTTCACATTATTCATACTATATGATGAAAATAAACTTTTGTAGCAAATCCATGGCTTGGTCTTCCCCAAGACTTAATCCTTACTCCATTCTCATTCCAGGTGAAAGTAGATAATGTCACTGTAACGTTATGCACTCCATCCTCCTCGGCCTTTCTCCCCAAACTCCCAATGCTACAAATACATTCAATAAAATACCAAATTTTTCATGAGGTTTAATTTTCTCACTTCAGCCTAATATATTAAATAACAACTTTGATCCAAAAAAATTTTAAAATAATTTAAATCTTTTTTCTCACCTTCAAAATAACTTTAGGATATTTTTTTAATGATTCAAATTTAATTCAACGTTTAGGTTTATCTTTTAAACAAATTTATTTAACCCTTTAAAAAAACATTTCTAAACATGTTCGTCGTAATCTAACTACCTAATTCCATGTCCTGGTCCACATGTAATACTCTTCATCCACAAGTTGGAGGTCCCTGGACCGATTGAGATACAATCGTCACCGTTGCTAATGCTCGAGTTGAGGATGGTCACATCTGATGATTGTTGCACATGGATGCCATCAGTGTTTGGACTATCGTCTGCAGCCGAGACACACTCTTGTCATATGCACGTTTTGACACCCGTGCACCACAATGTTGAACTTTTGTCTGTTAATTGAAGATAATCCATTGATGTTCAGGTTCTGTGCATCATTTATTTGAAGACTCTATCCATTCAAAAGAATCAAAAGCAAGAATTAGTACAAAGTTAAATTAATATTGTAATTAATGGATTCATTTTCTTTCAACTTTCGGCTAAAGAAAAATTTTCAAATTTTATTTTTTATCTAGCCAACTCAAATTTTGCATACAGTGGCTCCAGTGGGGCAACTCTTTCTCGAGTGTTTACAATTCCATAAGGCAGTTCCTTGTCCATCGATAATACTGCCAGTAATGGAAAGCCCATCTATGTGACTAAACTCAATCCAAGATTTAGTCTTAGCTAAAACTTGAATGTCCGAGGAAGCCACAAGAGTTCCATCAATGAGAACAGTAATAACATTGTTCTTACAAGGCCTATTAAAGCTCACACTTCGAACATAGAATATACCCTTGGGAACGTAAATAGTGGCCGGTATAGACGAGTCACAAGGCTTAGCCCATGTCATTTGAAGCACAGACGAGGCATCGGTCTTTCCATTGGGCTTGGCACCGAGGCTAATAATATTGAATGTTAATTTAGCAGCCAAGGCATGGTTACAAAACAGAAATAGAAGGGAAAGAAAACCATGCAACGTTACTAGAAGAGCAAAAGAAAACTTAATGATACAAGGTGATAAGCATGAGAGAGAGAAAAAGGAAGTGGAAGAGCTGTGGAGTGATATTTATAGGTTAATGCTTACCCTTCTAACTCTAATTTTAACTCACGGATCTCAAGTACTATTGTATTCTTGTTCTATTTAACAATTATTGTTTTTACACCGTTTAACCAATTTTAATTAGGTATGTCACGTGGGTAAATCTCTGCTTCCTCCAACCTTTTTAAATTTAAGTCTATCTTATAAGATAAGACACTCATTGTCATTTTAATGATTGACTATTCCATCTCTCATTTTTTTAGTTTTATTGAATTTAAAAAAAGTTTCTTTGTTAGTATGATTTTATTTTTTATTTTACTAAAAAAAGGGATGGGGAGATCTTAGCCAAAAAAAAAAAAAACGCTAATTTTTCCAACGGCTTATTTTCTAAAAGAGACTTTTAATTTTAATTTATTGGGTCAACTAAAGAACTCTGCAATGTAACAACATTGGTTTCATTGTCGAGCTTCTCAACCTCCTACTATAATAATAACAAGTTCCTAATACTTGTAAATGTTTATATTTTTAGATACGGATTGTATATGGATTTTCTATTATAATAAAAATAATAAAATATTCTATAAGATAGTATCGAGAAAATACTATCATATATTTTTCATCTTTTTTATTTGTAGTTGGTGATGTAAATAGAGTCGGTGACTTTTTATTTGCAAAGATGTCACACAAATAAAGAGAAGCAAAATTGTTTGTCATATTTGGAACTATCCAATAAATTTACAAATGCACCACACAAATAAATAATTTTACAGATGTTACACTTTTCGAAGTCTCGAAGTCTATCATTGATAGACTATATCAATGATATGCCGTTTTTATATTGATCAACAAATTTTTTATCATTATAGACTTTTTTTTACCGTCTCTCACTAACCAGAGTTCTCTTTAAAACTCTTGAGGTAGATAATAGTACCGCATCGACAACTTTCTTCATTTCTGTCTTTATACTAGAGAATGTTTAAGTGTTTTTCTTCCATCTCTATCATAAAGTTGTGCATAGCTCTAGGGTCGACCATTGTGCTCTTGGCCGATCTATGGTTAACCTTGTTAGCTGTGAATTTTAGAGACTTTGGAAAATTTACCAAAAATGATAATTTCTTATTCTTGGGTCCAATGCCTTTTATAGAAAAATACATGAAAACTAATAACAAGAAAACTAACTAACAAACTCAACCAATAACGAGAAAAACTAACTAATAGAAATTTGCTACTTCAACACTTCCTCCCTTGAACTGAACTCGATCAAGAGTTTAGTTCATAGCACTCATCCCAAACGCTTCTCTGATCCTTTCAAATGATGCTAACTTCAAAGGCTTTGTCATTATGTCGGCCAGCTGCTCCTTAGTGCTGCAATAGACCAATTTAATTTCACCTTCCTTTGTCAATTCTCTGAGAAAATGATATTGAACCCTTATGTGCTTTGACTTTCCGTGCATTACTGCATTTTTTGATAACTTGATAGTGAACGTGTTGTCACAAAATAGAATCATCTCTTCATCTTGTTCATGCCCGATTTCTTTCAATATCTTTTTCATCCAAATGGCTTGACAGGCACATGTAGCTGCTGCTAGATACTCTGCTTCAGTTGTTGACAACGTGACGATTGGTTGCTTCCTTGAGGACCATGCCACAGCTCCTCCACTCATTAAGAAAACATAGCATGGAGTGCTCCTACTGTCATCCACATCTCCCGCATAGTTACTGTCGGTGTAGCCTAAGAGTTCACTCTTCCCTTCACGTTGATACCATATCCCAAATTCCAGAGTTCCCTTCAAGTACGTCATGATTCTTTTTGCAGTAGCAAAGTGCAACTCAGTAGGATTTGCCATAAAACGACTAATAAGACTTACCACAAACATCAAGTCAGGTCGTAGGATTTTCATAAGGGTCTTTTGGTCATTTACCACCCCAAATCTTGGTTTAATTCTTCAACGTATTCCAATGGCCTTGTAACTTTGTGTAATCCCATTGCACCATGACAAAAGACTCCTCATCAAATTTCATGTCATTTACAGGTCACTTTGGTCATAAGCTGATGGTATATATTTATAGGGGCATTTTAGTCATTTTACACCTATACTTGGTTTATCCTGTTATCATAACCTAATGGTCACCAAATTTCGTACATAACATTATCATGCCATATTGAGCTTTCTTCTAAAATTTAATTGGCAACATAATTCATCTAAGGTTTGTGGCTCAAGCACTTCATTGAAATATATGTTCATGTGTACAATAAGGTTGGCGAACTTACTCAATCTTAATAGTTCCTCATTCACTATGATTCCATCTACTTGATTAATAGTTTTACTAGTTTCTACTTTACGTTCTCCCAATCAGATTCTCAAAACTTAGCTAAAGGTTCAGTAATGGACCTTTTTGTCCATACATCCTCAAAATCTCATTTTAAAATACTGATCTCCTCCTACATAACATTATTTATTTATTTTGGTTTGGGCTGTTACAGGTTTTCCGTCCGTTCACTCCAATGGCCATAATGACCATCAAACTGTGGAATCTTGGTGAGTGTTTTGTCGCTGCTCATTTTCTTTCTTGGATCACTTTCTTGGATCCTAACGCGCTCTGATACGAAATGTTAGCTGTAAATTTTAGAGACTTATCAAATGTACAAAAAATGATAATTTCTTATTCATGGGATCGAATGCCTTTTATAGAAAAATACATGAAAACTAATAATAAGAAAACTAACTAACAAACTCAACTAATAACAAGAAGGTCACTAACAGAAATTTGGTACCTCAACAAACCTAGTCCTCAATGTACATAAGACATTGACAATTTTGTCTCTACAGCTCTTTTCTTGAAAGCAAATAGGTACTTTAAGACCCCTTCGACGGTTTGGCTCGGAAGGCATGAAGGTCCACCGTTTATGGGTATTCAGATTCTCGATAGACCACTACGTATATGAAGCTGGACGAGGACCGTTGATTGTAGTTGTTGTGGCTGTGAAGTCCTTGCCATGGATTTCTACCCATCTTTTTGGAGGATTCATAGTCTCCACCTACTTCTTCAAGTCTCCCATTGTTGGGATTCAGGCCCTAAAGATTTGTAATTAATTATTTAATAATTCTTTTATTCGTAATTTTATATTATCGCTCCTTTCGAAAATCCAAGATGTCACGGCACGAATTTTGAGACTTCGAAACTCGGTTCGAAAGTAAAAAGACGAAGGTGAAAAAAAATAAAAATATAAGTAAAATAAAATAAAATAAAATAAGAAAATGCAGTAAAATTAAAATAAAATTAAGTTAAACAATTCCACATTAAAATAAAATTACAAGACTTCGAATTTATTACAAAGGGGAAAATGGACTTGGATGCAACTAAAAAAATGAAATAGACAAGACTGACAAAATGGAAAGAAGAACTGAAGTTCCATAACGACCCCCTCTCTGACTGCATAGCTCTCGAACGCTCCTTCACCTTGACCCTGCAACCTGCGAACAACTGAAAAGAAAACAAAACGGGGTGAATTTAAATATACCTAGTAAGTATCCTACTTGTAGGAACGACTTACGTAGAGTAACTAATCTTCAATCTCTACCAATTGACTAGCCCGAGACATGCCCAGTTGTTTTGCACCAGACATGTTTGTGTACTACGATTAAAGGAGCCAACTTGGCTGTAATACCACTTATCACAATCACATTCTTGTGGAGCGGGATAACAAGTCAGCAGTATGAAAATTGTAAGTCGTAGACAATTCGAACGTTTGATCGAGCCTTGGTCATGTTTGAAAGAAAGTGTTTTAGAAAATGTAAGCGAGAAAAATGCACAGAATCTTTTTTTTTTTTTTTTTTTGTGCTAGAAAACAATGTTACCGGCTAAAAGCAAATAAGCAACAACTAAACTTTTATAGCATATAACCCTGTAGGAAAAATTGACGACTAGTTTCTCAACCTTTAGTACATTTTGGAGCATTTTAGCCATGGAGGGTGTAGACATGATTTTGTGGACAGGTCATGCCCGCGTACTAACACAACAAGAATAGTAAATGCCAATCTAACATGAAAGCAAGTAAAGGGGTTGGAACGGGCATGCGGTCGTGGACAATACGTTTTGGACAAGCATCATCATTAGAACATCTGACATGCGACTGTAAGTAACACGCCTTGAAAAAGCCTGACCGTGACACCTTGCAACTTGACTGAAGCATACCTCGCCTTGACAAGGTGTGTAAGTTGTAAGGTTAGTAGGCAAGATCTCACTCCTTATGTGAATTATATGCATATGTTAGTTACGTCTTATGATCTAATTAGGTTATAATTGGTTACCGTACCTAATAACTTAGATTTTATTGCATGATGATAGATTATGTGCCCTAAAATTTGAAGTGGTACTTGACGAGGGGGTAGAGCAGGTAGAGCCTTGACTGAGACTGACGCTGCTTAAATTCCTAATAAGGAAAGGCACGATGAGAACAAGTGTCGGAATAATTGGATACCATGACACTACAATCTATGATCTAGGCCACTGAGGTAAATTAGGGTAACATAAAAAGTGGCGACAATGTCAGAATATCTTGGACATGGAGAGCATTGAGATTCATGCCATAAAGCCTTGTAATTCATTGTTTAATTTTAATAATATATTTGATTATTTTATTTAAAATTTAACATTATCGATGGTATGAAAAGTCCTAGATCATTGATGTAATCTTAAACAACATGTGATTGACATACAAGAGAATTATGTTTAAGAATAACCTAAAGGGTCTATAGTATGTCGATAAGGTTTGGTCTCTTATCCTGATAACATAATTGATACGACTCTCTCTCTATAATGGTTACAAATGATTATATCTAAATCGTTCATGTTGACACATGTGAGTGGGTGTATCTTATACTGCAAAGAGTTTGTATAAGATTGGACCACGAAATTTTTTTTATCTCGCTTTACAAATTCATTAATCGAGAAAATTAATATTTGACAAGATGACCATATGCGACTCAATCTCAATCCTAAGGGAGTTGAGAATGACTTTTGTAGCAAATTTAATATGTCTACTGTTTTGGGAACTTGACCAAACAGGTTGCTGGGAACATAATTTCACGACATGAAATTCACTCTTTCCGATATAGAATAAGTAGACGAGTAGTTCCCTCAAGTGCTGATTTCGGGACTTGAACAATGGAGTCACACTCTCTCACCGACCCTGGAAGGACTTGGTTTATGGTTTGATCATAAGTAAATTGTTCATAAGAGAGTTAGTGGCACTTAAGGCATAAGACATTGCGAACCACTCGTGATAGCTTGTAATGATTATATCAATGGTCAAAACTTGTTGTACACTATATAAGCGTGCAACTCTAGGTCTACAATGGAGTGACCTATAGTTAATGAACAAAGTTGATGAATTAAGGAATATATTTAATTAATTTTACATCATTGCAGCTTATAATCAATACGGTCATAAGGTTCCTTTGCCAACTCATAGTAACACGAAAAGGATCAATTTAGTTGAAGAAAAATTTCAAAGAAGAAAGAGTATTTAAATTGAAGTCTTCAAATTGATATTTAACATATCGATTAAATACAAGAAAGAGAAAAAAATATATTTAATTTGGAGTGTTTAAATTGCAATTTAATATATTAGATATATTAAATATAAAGAAAGAAAAATACATTTAAGTTAGGAGATAAATATATTTATTGCTTTTGATATACTAAATGTTAAAATAATCCATGTATATAGATAATTGAATGAAAATATATATTTGAAATTTGAGCGAGATTTAAATTAGTTAAATATATATTAGAATATCTTATGACATTTAAATATGATTGGGAAAGATGTTATATCCTACCATGTTAGATATTCAAATATATTATTACATTTTGGAGCATTTTTGCCATGGAGGGTGTAGACATGATTTTGTGGACAGGTCATGCCCGCGTACTAACACAACAAGAATAGTAAATGTCAATCTAACATGAAAGCAAGTAAAGGGGTTGGAACGGGCATGCGGTCGTGGACAATACGTTTTGGACAAGCATCATCATTGGATTATCTGACACGCGACCGTAAGCAACACGCCTTGAAAAAACCTGACCGTGACACCTTGCAACTTGACTGAAGCTCACCTCGCATTGACAAGGTGTGTAAGTTGTAAGGTTAGTAGGCAAGATCTCGCTCCTTATGTGAATTATATGAATATGTTAGTTACGTCTTATGATCTAATTAGGTTATAATTGGTTACCGTACCTAATAAATTAGATTTTATTGCATGATGATAGATTATGTGCCCTAAAATCTGAAGTGGTACTTGACGAGGGGGTAGAGCAGGTAGAACCTTTGTAACGGATCGGATAAAAAAAAAAAAAAAAGATCGTTGGCAGAACCGAAACTTTGGCAAACGCTAGAGTTTTAGCTCGCACATGACTCACAAAGGGCGGCCGAAGGCTGGGATGCTACAAAACTCGACCCCGACCTTCAGCCACCACAAAACGGCCTGCAAGGAACAAAAAATAGAGAAAAACGAAGAGGAACAGAAAAATCTGACTAAACTCCGGCGAGGCCAAACCATATGAAATCGACATCAAAACCTTCATTTTTTGCAACAAAAGTAATCCTAGAACCGTCAGCTAGAGAGATGGAATGCCGGATTTTCGAACTTCTCCAGCAAGGGAGATGGAACGCTCAATCGGCTTACCGGCGGCTTCTCGGCTCTAGCGGCTTATTCGGCTCGGGAAACCTATTTTCAGCCCGTTTGTCACTGTTCTGACCCTTCCGATTTGCATCATTAGTATAGGTTAGTATAGGTTGAATTGTATTTGCATAATAAACCATAGGGTAGTATAAGACATTCATTTCGGTTTTGTTCCTTTTCCTTTATTTCAATAATGTTCTTTTCTTTCTTTCCCTTGTAATCATCTTCTCTTTCACGAGGTAATAAAAGGCGAGTGTAAGGTGCATTTATGAACAAGGCCCATTTAATGTATATTCCGCATTTCAAGGTATAGTAATGACCTTAGATTAAATAGGTAAAATTTAGGGTCGTTACAGTTGGTATCAGAGCCAGGTTATAGATCTTGTAGACTAGCCTACAGAGTAGGCTTGGCATGTTCCACGGTCCAATTACCGATGCCCCGTCGTTGCCAGGTATACCTCATGTAGAATGAGGGATGTATGATCTTTATGATATATTTAATGTGGTTAACTTTAAATGATGCATGACATGATACTGTATGAAAATGTGTTGTGATATGATCTGATGTAATGTATGTCTTTATGTTATGATATTTATATTTTCTTCTATATGAATTATAAGGTAGGATGTAGGGAATGTTATAAATAAATCATAGACTTAGCTAGAATCCTGTTCTTGGTTTCTAGAACCATGCTGCTGATGGTGTTAATATAACACATGCGGAAGTAATTTGGATCTTAGGCACTTTTAGAACATTAATTATAGTAAATAACTAGCATGTTCATAAGTATTAAAACTTAATGAGTTTGAATACTAACCTTTTGTAGTTCAAATTACTTTTTCCTCACGAACCGGTTTTGAACCACCACTAGTGTCTTCTCCACTATCCTCCAGCCTTAGAATGGGATTGTGGAATCCGGTGAGTGACTAAACTTGGGAGGAATTTTGTATATATGAAGAGAGTATTTGTGAGAGGTTTTTCTCAAGGTTTATCACCAAGGAAGATCTTCCATGTACCATGATCACTCTATTTATAGAGTTATGTTTGCATGTTCATGCAAATTTGAGATCACCAAATTTTGACACTCAAAATTCCACTCAAATGTTTGAGATTATGTGGCTAAGCCTGCAAGTTTGAGTTCACCAAATTTTGACACTCAATATTCCACTAAAATTTGTGGGGTTTATTTGGCAAGCATGAAAGTTTGGTTAAACCAAATTTTGACACCTCAAAATTCCACTAACATGGATTTTTTATGAGGTCAACATTTTTACTTTCTTCATTTTAATTCAACAATTAATTTGAATAATTAATTTAAAATTAAAGTAATATTAAGGGATTAATTAAACTATTTAATTAATATTTACTATTAATTCAAATGCCAATCCCAATCAATTCCGACACATATTTGTATATATGTAGCGCATATTCCCTAATTTGAATTAGAACACTTTGAACTCACTCGTCACACTGTTCTATAGTTTAGTCAGATATGAGCTAGCAGAAGGACCTAATGGACCTATAGATCATGGGCTCCAACGATCCAAGATTAACCAGTTAAACTCATTAACCTTGTTAACCAACATTCGTTAACTACTAGGACACTCCACTATAGCCTAGTAGTTGCACTCCCCGCACTATAGATATATCTCTGTCCATTTGATATAACCATGATTAGTAAGTCGATCCTTCACAGGTTGTTTGTAACTAGAGCAGGGTCAATTTACCGTTTTACCCCTAAAGTTACTTCTTGTTCCTTATGTCCCACTGATCCTCTTATGAACAATTGGTTTGTGGTCCAACTAGTAAACCAAATCCCTCTCAGGCCAATGAGAGGGTGGGGCCCCTTGTTCAAGACCTAAAGTTAGTGCTTAAGGGAACTACCTCTCTTCTATCCCCAAAAGTGGGTAGGAGCGAATTTCATCTTGCACCCCATGTCCCCAGCTATTCACCCAGTCTTATCCCTGAAATGGGAGGTCTATTGAATCGGCAAACTCGAGCCATTCTCACCCATGCAAATCTAAGGATAATTCTGAATAAACAGGAGTTCATGGTTAGCTCAAGATCAAGATCGAGTTACCTAGGTCATCGAATGAAAAGAAAATCAGTCTCAATAGTAAACGACATTATAAAGTGAGAGTGGTTTTCTTCATGGTCCGATCTTATGCAATACTCATTGCATGGGACGCCCCCACTCACATGTCTCCACATGTACAATTTAGTGATCACATTGTTTATATCATATACAAAAGTGGGCCACATCCATAGTGTCCCCAGAATAGGGTACTCAGCCTTATCCTTATACTATAGATCATTTTGACTATATACTTGAACTTGATCCACTCTTATGTCTCTACATATAGTTCAAGTAATCATACTATCGCCAGACTGTTCTTAGTTTATTGGATTTAGATTTATGATCGTAAAGTTCACTTTATTCAATAACAATCTTTACTAAATAAACAACAATAATAACTTTATTGAAAATAGAATATGTTTTTGTTTACAAACTATGAGTTTTAGGACATAAAACCCAACAGCCGCACAGAGGACGTAAAAGAGGTAGGAGAGGGAGAGGACGACCTCCCATTAGGAGAGGGGGAAGAGGAGAAGCCGATAGAAGCTCTTCCCAAGAGGGGTTGACTACCGGACCATATGCGTTTGTACTACCTCCTGAATATGCACCTCCCCCACAAGTTGTACCCCCTCCTGAATATGCATCGCCCCCTCAAGCTGCACCACAGGCCAAGTTAGACCCCGCCACAAGGTTAATGTTGGAATCCCTCCAAACAACAATGCAAACCATCCTAGCCACACAATAGGCCACGTTGTTAGCTACGCAACAAGTCGCCGCAATGGCCACGCAACCAACAAACGCGGCGGCCACGCAATTGGTGGATGCGGTAGCTATACAACTGGTGAACAACCCGCATCCGGATAGGGGTGCGAGTTGGTTAAAGGATTTTAGACAGTATAACCCCCATCCTTTTGTCAGTTCAAAGAAAGATTCCACAGCGGCTCAGATGTGGATCGTAAACATGGAAACGACCTTTGAATCAATGCCTTGACGAACATAAGGTGGCGTGTACGACATATGTATTAAAAAGAGATGTAGAAGTGTGGTGGTCGGATAATAAACAGAGCATCAACCCGGGTGAGGGGATTACAACGTGGGAAACCTTTAAGGAAGCCTTTCTGAAATATTATTATCCAAAGGAAACCTGCATAAAGAAACAACAAGAGTTTAGCCACTTAACCCAAGGTGATCGCACCGTCATTAACTGACACTGAAGAGAAACAGACGAAAAAATTAGTTTTTGGATTGAACCCGAAGACCTCCGCATGTTGGAGGCCTTTAACCCAAAAACCTATGAAGAGGCCCTAAGGATGGCCAAGGCCCTAGAAAAACCCCTGGAGGAGAAAAAAACGGAGCCAACGGTTGTCATAGGGAGGAAACGCCCTATCGAGGTCGAAACCACAAAATTCCAACCACCGCTCTAGAGACCTCAATATCAAAGTAGGCCACCTGCTCCACCCTCAATAGCTCGATACCTAACACTGGAGAAGCCCCTGTGCCGTGACTGTGGAAAACAACATGTTGGGAGATGTTTGGCGGGCTCAGGTATGTGTTATATCTGTGGTCATGCAGGTTATGTGGCCAGAACTTGCCCTACAAGGAGCTCGGGAAATCCAAGGGAACCCCTTAGAGGACCGGTCATTCGAGAGCCCACCATACAAACCCACCCACAGACCAGGGCATATGCAACAACCAGTAAAGAGGCGGGAACATCTGGCACCATGATGATAGGTACGTTTTCTATACTAGGACACTTTGCGTTGACATTGTTTGATTCTTTACCATTTGTTAAACAAGCAGGGTGCATAGTAGAACCCTTAATGTATGTATTGTCGGTCGGTACCCCAGCAGGGGTAGACTTAGTTACGAAAAATAGAGTAAAAGACGGACAAGTGGTAATAGCTGGACAAACCATCCACGTAGACTTAAAAGTAGTGGATATGATGGATTTTGACGTCATACTAGGAATGAATTGGTTAGCCGAAAGCTTTGCTAGCATAGACTGTCATAAGAAAGAGGTGATATTCACACCTCCAAACAGACTTACCTTTAAGTTTAAAGGGACCTCCACAGGTACCACCCCAAAAATAATATCGATGATGAAAGCGAGACGCTTGGTACAACAAGAGGGGTGGGCGTTTCTAGCCTGTGTAGTAAACACAAAAGGAAAGGAAAAACCAATAGATACAGTATTCATAGTAAACGAATTTATGGATGTCTTCCCAGAGGACCTCCCGGGAATCCCTCCATCGTGAGAGGTAGACTTTGGAATAGAACTGGAACCAGGAACGAGACCCATCTCTAAGGCTCCGTACCGCATGGCACCAGCAGAACTAAAAGAACTTAAATCACAACTGCAAGACCTATTAGATAAAGACTTCATTTGACCTAGAGTGTCTCTTTGGGGTGCGCCAGTGTTGTTTGTAAAAAAGAAAGACGGCTCAATGCGTTTATGCATTGATTATAGGGAATTAAACAAGAGGACGGTAAAGAACAAATACCCATTACCCCGTATCGAGGACCTATTTGACAAACTGCGAGGGGCGATAATATTTTCTAAAATAGATCTTCGATTAGGATATCATCAAATTAAGATTAAAAATGAAAACATACCGAATATAGCCTTTCGACCCTGATATGGCCACTACGAGTTTGTGGTGATGTCTTTTGGTCTCACCAATGCCCCAGCGGTATTTATGGAATTAATGAACTGAGTATTTAAGGAGTGCTTAGACTCGTTTATGATCGTATTCATAGATGACATCTTGTTATACTCGAAAATGGACCTAGAACACCAAGAGCACCTTCGCAAAGCCTTAACTATTCTAAGGGAGAACAAGTTGTATGCCAAATTCTCTAAGTGCGAATTTTGGCTACGACAGGTTTTGTTTCTAGGGCACGTAGTGTCTGAAAACAGAATTTTCGAAGATCCCAATAAGATAGAAGCTGTCGCGAAGTGGAAACGCCCAACAATGGTCACCGAGATACGAAGTTTCTTGGGATTGGCGGGTTACTATCGAAGGTTTGTCCAGGACTTCACTATAATAGCCACGCCTCTCACCCAATTGACAAAAAAAGGTGTACCTTTCGTTTGGGGCGATACTTGTGAGGCCAGCTTTCAAGAGCTAAAACAAAGACTAGTTGTAGAGCCCGAGTTAAAAAAAAAAAGAAAAAAGGAAAAAAAAGAAAAGGTCACAATAGGGGCAAACTATTCATTTTGCCCTAATATTACTTGAGGGGTCTGATTTGATTGGGTCATAATCTGAAAAGAGAAAGAAGAGGGTAGAGAAAGAGAAGAAAGAAGAGAGAAAGAAGATTAGGGTTTTTGAGGTAGGAGGAGGAGATCGGATCAGAACCGATGCCGGAGATCCGAGTCTCCAATCTAAACCATCAACAGTCCAAGGAAAGGTGCTCTCACGAATCGCACCATCCTATCTCGTCAAAACGTCCAAGAACTTCAGATTAGTCCATGAATGTCTAGATCGAGAAGTCATCAATATTTTCGTGTGTTAGCGACGTTTTGTGTTGATCCTTGGATTTTTACCCTCAACAGCGTTATCTGGTTAAGTTCTGGAGTGAAGGTGGCCAAGATTGGCGTTCGAATCGGAGTTTCAAGAAAACGTGATTTTCGGTAAGAACTCGTGTATTTCTCCAAATTCGAACTCAAATATTAAGACCTATGATTATCAGAAAAATATAAGAATATTGTTTCAAAGGAGTAGGATATGAGATCTACAAGGTTCCTGAAGAAAATTTGTTGTATCGGATTACAGATTGGAAGATGAAAAAATTGAAAGAAAATAGATCGAAACGTGACAAAGGCCTAGAAAATTGAAAAAAACGCAGGAGAGAGGGAGGAGACGTCACCACGCATTGGTCAACGTGCGGAGGAGAGCAGCGGAGCCGGTGATCGACACGTGTCGAAAATCGACTGGTGAGGCGCGTCCTCACCCGACAGTGGACATGCGTCAGGCACGCTAAGCAACCAGAAGGTTCAACCACACTAGAGGTAGTTCCTTCAGCATTTTAACATGAAGCTTTAGCGATGTGATTCTCGTAAGTTAGGTTTATGTCTTTCAAGCTTAATCCAGTGCAATGATTTATTGGGCTATAATCAAAATTGATTGCTATTTCAGTGGCGGAAGTTCCCTTGATGTCTTCGTATGTTACTTCGCTAACTTTAACTCCAGAAGCCTAATCAGAATAAAGAAGAACGATCAAAATATGCTAAGAAAACGGATAAACAAGAACATTTATAAACTTTTTTACCACCTAAAAACTTCGTCCCATATTAAGATATGTGAGGGTAACCGAGTCCGCAATTAATTACCCATAAGTGTAATTTAATGTAACAAAAAATAATACTAATAATTTAGCATCCATTTTAAACCAAACAAATTTCATGCAATTAAAGATAAAATATAATTAGAAAAAAAATTAACTTGTATGAGATTAATAAAAATGATTTCTATTCAAATGTAAGGTTAAATATAATTAGAAAAAAAATTAACTTGTATGAGATTAATAAACGTGAGTTCTATTCAAATGTAAGGTTAAATATAATTAGAAAAAAAATTAACTCGTATGAGATTAATGAGAAAATATACCTGGCCAGGGCAGTCTTTCTCACGTGGACAGTAATTTTGATCAATTATGATTGAATTTTTTACATTATCCATAATAATGTGTTGAAAATAAACTTTTGTAGCAAATCCACGGCTTGGTCTTCCCCAAGACTTAATCCTTACTCCATTCTTAGTCCCAGTGAAAGTAGATAATGTCACTGTAACGTTATTCACTCCATCCTCCTCGGCCTTTATCCCCAAACTCCCAATGCTACAAATACATTCAATACAATACCAAATTTTTCATGAGCTTTAATTTTCTCACTTCACCCTAATATATTAAATAACAACTTTGATCCAAAATAATTTTAAAATAATTTAAATCTTTTTTCTCACCTTCAAAATAACTTTAGGATATGTTTTTAATTATTCAAATTTAATTCAACGTTTAGGTTTATGTTTTAAAATTTAGTGCGACAAATTTATTTAACCATTTGAAAAAAAATTCTAAACATGTTCGTCGTAATCTAGCTACCTGATTCCATGTCTAGGTCCACATGTAATACTTTCCACCCACAAGTTGGAGGTCCCTAGACTTATTGAGATGCAGTTGTCGCCGTTGCTAATGCTCGAGTTGAGGATGGTCACATCTGATGATTGTTCCACATGGATGCCATCTGTTTTTGGACTATCGTCTGCAGCCGAGACATTCACTTTTGTCATATGCACGTTTTGACAACCACTCACCACAATGTTGAACTTTTGGCTGTTAATTGAAGATAATCCATTGATGTTCACGTTTTGTGCATCATTTATTCGAAGACTCTGTCCATTCAAAAGAATCCAAAGCAAGAATTAGTACAAATTTAGATTAATATTGTAATTAATGGATTCATTGTCTTTCAACTTTCGACTAAAGAAAAAATTTCAAATTTTATTTTTTATCTAGCCAACTCAAATTTTCATACCGTGGCTCCAGTGGGGCAACTCTTCCCCGAGTGTTTACAGTTTCATAAGGCAGTTCCTTGCTCATCGATAATACCGCCAGTAATGGAAAACCCATCTATGTGACTAAACTCAATCCAAGATTTAGTCTTAGCTAAAACTTGAATGTCCGAGGAAGACACAAGAGTTCCATAAATGAGAACAGTAATAACATTGTTCTTACAAGGCCCATTAAAGCTCACACTTCGAACGTAGAATATACCCTTGGGAACGTAAATAGTGGCCGGTGTAGACGAGTCACAAGCCTTAGTCCATGTCATTTGAAGCACAGACGAGGCATCGGTCTTTCCATCGAGCTTGGCACCGAGGCTAATAATATTGAATGTTAATTCAGCAGCCAAGGCATGGTTACAAAACAGAAATAGAAGGAAAAGAAAAACATGAAAGGTTACGAGAAGAGCGAAAGAAAACTTAATGATAAAAGGGTTGGTGATAAGCATGAGAGAGAGAAAAAGGAAGCAAGTGATAGGAAAATGGAAGAGCGGTGGAGTGATATTTATAGGTTAATGCTTACCCTTCTAACTCTAATTTGAACTTACCCGTCTCATATTAACCAATTTTAATAGGTAGGTCACGTGGGTAAATCTCTGCCTCCTGCCAACCTTTTTAAATTGAAGTCTATCTTATAAGATAAAACACTCTTTGCAAATTTAATGATGGACCGTTCCAACTCTCATTTTTAGTTTCCTTGAATTTAAAAAAACTTTCTTTGTGAATATGATTTTATTTTTTATTTAACTAAAAAAGCAATGGGGAGATCTTAGCCACAAAAAAAAAAAAAAAAAACCCTAATTTTTCCAACGGCTTATTTTGTAAAAAAAGATGTTTAATTTTACTTGTTTGTGTCAACTAAAGAACTATGCAACGTAACAACATCGGTTTCGTTGACCCGGCTTCTCAACCTCCTACTATAATAATAACAATTTCCTAATACTTTTAGGTGTTTATATTTTTAGATACTGATTCTATATGGATTCTCTATTATAATAAAAATAATAAAATATTCTATAGAGTCGGTTTCATAGTCTTTTTTATTTGTAGTTGGTGATGTAATATAGAGTCGGTGATTTTTTATTTGCAAAGATGTCACACAAACAAAGAGAAGAAAAATTGTTTGTCATATTTGGAACTATCCAATAAATTTACAAATGCACCGCACAAAGAAATAATTTACGGATGTTACACTTTTCGAAGTCTCAAAGTCTATCATTGATAGACTATATCGATGATATGCCGTTTTTATATGGATCAACAAATTTTTTATCATTAAAGACTTTTTTTTTACCGTCTCTCACTTATCGGAGTTCTCTTTAAAACTCTTGAGGTAGATAAAAGTATTGCATTGACAACTTTCATCATTTCTATCTTTATACTCGAGAATGTTTAAGTGTTTTTCTTCCGTCTCTATCATAAAGTTGTGCATAGCTCTAGGGTCGACTATTGTGCTCTTGGCCGATCTATGGTTAACCTTGTTAGCTGAAAATTTACCAAAAATGATCATTTCTTATTCATGAGGTCCAATTCCTTTTATAGAAAAATATATGAAAACTAATAACAAGAAAACTAACTAACAAACTCAACCAATAACAAGAAAAACTAACTAACAGAAATTTGCTATCTCAACACTTCCTCCCTTGAACTAAACTCGATCAAGAGTTTAGTTCATAGCACTCACGCTTCTCTGATCCTTTGAAATGATGCTAACTTCAAACGCTTTGTCATTATGTCGCCCAGCTGCTCCTTAGTGCTGCAATAGACCAATTTAATTTCACCTTCCTTTGTCAATTCTCTAAAAAAAATGATATCGAACCCTTATGTGCTTTGACTTCCCGTGCATGACTGCATTTTTTGATAACTTGATAGTGGACGTGTTGTCACAAAATAGAATCATCTCTTCATCTTGTTCATGCCCGATTTCTTTCAATATCTTTTTCATCCAAATGGCTTGACAGGCACATGTAGCTGCTGCTACATACTCTGCTTCAGTTGTTGACAACGTGACGATTGGTTGCTTCCTTGAGAACCATGCCACAGCTCCTCCACTCATTAAGAAAACATAGCCTGGAGTGCTCCTATTGTCATCCACATCTCCCGCATAAATACTGTCGGCGTAGCCTAAGAGTTCACTCTTCCCTTCACGTTGATACCATATCCCAAATTCCAGAGTTCCTTTCAAGTACGTCACGATTCTTTTTGCAGTAGCAAAGTGCAACTCAGTAGGATTTGCCATAAAACGACTAATAAGACTTACAACAAACATCAAGTCAGGTCGTGTGGCTATGAGATACATTAAGCTACCCACCATTTGCTTATATAGTGTTGAATTGACCTTCACACCAGCTTCATCTCGGCCAATCTGCTGCCCAGGGACTATCGGATTGCAAACAGAGTTGTAATTTTGCATCCCAAACCTCTCGATCAACTCAGTAGCATATTTTCTTTGACATATAAAGATGCCATCAGCCTTTGCATCACTTCAATGCCAAGAAAATATCTCATCTTCCCCAAATAAGTCATGTCGAATTCATTCATCATGGAGCGCTTAAACTCATTCAACAACTCCTCATCATTACTAGTGAACAATAAATCATCAACATAAATGCTCACAATTAGAATTTTACCTCCCTTTTGTTTGATGAATAATGTTTGTTCACTAGAGCTGCTTACAAAACCTTCCTTGACGATATAAGCCTCAATGCGACTGAACCAAGCTCTAGGCACTTGTTTTAGTCCGTAGAGAGCCTTTTGCAGCTTATAAACCATTCCTTCTTCCCTGCTACTTTATAACCTTGTGGTTGTTCAACAAATACATCTTCCTTCAGCTCACCATGTAGAAAAGAAGATTTGACATCGAGTTGATAGATTCCCCATCCTTTTTGTGCTGCTACAACAATGATCATCCTCATCGTATCCATTCGAGCCACAGGTGCGAATACCTCTGTGTAATCTACTCCGTACTCCTGAGCATACCCTTTTACAACCAATTGAGCTTTGTACTTGTCTACCTCTCCAAGTTCATTTAATTTGGTCTTGTAGATCCACTTATTCCTAATAGTCTTGGCTCCAACAGGAAGTGCAGTCAGCTACCACGTGTGGTTCCGTTCGATAGACTGTATCTTAGCATCCATGGCTTGTTTCCATATATGATGTTCTACGGCTTCTTGAAAACTGGTCGGATCTGATATGGCCATGAAAGCTAGAGTTTCAATCTCGACTCTAGCCATGTTTGCTTCTTCCTCTGTATCTGATAGTCCTTCTCCTGTGATATAATCTGCAGACCAGATTGGTGGTTTTCTCACCGTGCACGTTATTGCTGTTGTTTCTCCAGTTGGTGGATCGTTTGGTGAAGAAACGTCATCAGTGTATTCTTCTGCTTCTTCCGCTTCCTCTGCATTCTCAACATTTTCATAATCATTTTCCCACTCAAGTTCAATGCT
Source organism: Cucurbita moschata (assembly GCF_002738365.1). Classification (NCBI taxonomy): domain Eukaryota; kingdom Viridiplantae; phylum Streptophyta; class Magnoliopsida; order Cucurbitales; family Cucurbitaceae; genus Cucurbita; species Cucurbita moschata. The sequence goes on along the minus strand of NW_019268613.1, from coordinate 464,169 downwards.
TTCTTCACCAGAATAACCAACATCTTCTCAATTCCACTTCTTATCTTTCTCAAATATCACATCTCGACTGATGTGAACCTTTTTCTCCACTGGATCGAACATCTTAAAGGCCTTGGATTCACCGCTGAAACCTAACAGAACACACTTCACACTTTTCTCATCGAGCTTGCTTCTTTTAACATTAGGGATATGAACATATCCGATACATCCAAAAATCCTATAGTGTTCAACTGATGGCTTTGAACCATGCCTCTTTCGGAGTCATATCTTTTACAATGAGTGTAGGAGATCTGTTAAGAATGTGATACACCCATTGCACAGCATCGGCCAGAAAACTTTTGGTACCTCTAACGCTGCTCTCACCATGTTCATGATTGTACGGTTTTTACGTTCAGCAACGCCATTTTGCTGAGGCGTGAAGGCGATGGTCAACTGTCTTTTGATTCCATGCGCTTTAAAGAATTCTTTGAATGCAATTGAATTGTATTCTCCTCTTCTATCTGTTCTTAGACATTTGATGAACAATCCAGTTTGCTTTTCTACAAACACTTTGAATGTCTTGAACTGATGAAATGATTCTGATTTTTCTAGCTCAAAATATATCCATGTTTTTCTCGAGAAATCATCAATAAAGCTTATAAAGTACTTTATTTGACTGTTTGATGGTGGGTTGATCGGACCACAGAGATTTGAGTGGATAAGCTGTAATCTTTCAATGGCTCTCCACTTGCTCTGCTTCGGACAAGGAACACGGTGGTGTTTCCCTTTGACACATGCCTCACAGATAGTTTTCACATCTCCAATTTCACGTAAACCCACAACCATTTCTTTACTGCATAATGTGTGAAGTCCCTTGTAGCTGAGATGCCCATATCGATGGTGTCACAACTCTGCCTTGTCTGAGATATCAACCTGCAGACATCTCTCCTCCTTTGTTTTTTTATTTGATTCACACAGTAGGATAAACATCCTATTAGCACTCATAACTGATTCTGCTATTTTTCCTCTTGAGGGATGAAAAATGCTGCATGTGTTTCGATCTCCTCCTTTGAATAGCACGTCTAAACCCCTTTCTTGAAGTTGTCCAACACTAAGTAGGTTGTTTTTCAGTTCCAAAATATAATACACATCGTTGATCACATAGCTTATTCCCTTAAGTATTGTTTTCACTGCTCCTTTCCCACCAACCATCAGTTTGTGATTGTTCCCAAGCTTGACATTATGTGTGAAGCTAGTGTCCAAGCTTGAGAACATACTTCTTTCTCCACACATATGGTTTGAACACTCAGAATCCACGAACCGCACATCTCTCCTTTTAGTGCTTTGAAGCTCCACATATGTCATGAGAATAACTTCATCCTTTTCTTCGATCTCTACAAAATGTGCTCCATTGTACCAATTGGACATTCATATTGGAAATGAACAAGTTGGTGGCAGTTGTAACACTCAATTGTTGCTTTGTTGAATGAGCTTCCTCTGCCCTTGCCTCGACCTCTATATGATCCTCTGCCTCTGCCTTTAACATTGAGAGTTTGATCACCTTCTTCATGACTAATCTTCTTGAATTTCTTTTCATGTACAGATAGAGAGCTTTGCAGTTTGTCAATCGTCATCTTTCTTGTGTCTTTACCACCACATATGTGAATTTGTCAGTCAAAGTTCGAAGTATTTTCTCAACAATCTTCGAATCTGACATGTCTTCTCCATTGCTTCTCATCTCTTTGGAGACAGCCATTACTCTTCCAAAATAATCATCGATGTTCTCTTCGTTCTTCATTTCAAGAACCTCAAAATCTCTTCCTAAAGTTTGGAGAAGAGACCGCTTCACTCTTTCATTGCCTCTAAACTTTTTCTTCATCGAATCCCAAATGTTCTTGGATGTTTTGCGATTCAAGATCTGTTCAAACACAACCCGATCAATTGCTTGGGACAGATAGTGCTTCACTTGATGATCCTTCATCATGAACTCATCAAGATTCCTTTTCTGCGCTGCTGTCACTTCGATTTCCTCTGCCGGTTCGGTGTAACCCTCTTCCACTAGACTCCACAAACCCTTGGCACGCAAGAGGTTTTGTAACGATCCAAAATTTTCTACTTAATTTAAGGTCACTACTGTATACGTCCATAAACATTGAATGCGGAAGACTTCATTTAAATTCCATAAAACATAACCTTTAACTTAAAACACAGCCATGGACTTACGTGTTTCGAAAACATCTTTAAAACGACACAACAAAAGACCCGAAATAAAATAAATAAGCGTTTAAGTTTAAAACATCCTATTCTATCCTAAGTCTAAGAAAATAAATACCACTATCCTATGCATGTGCCATGATCTTGAGTTGCGATGCCGTCGTCAGCCGTATAGGAATGCCTTGCCTTAACCTGAAAAATGTAGTAGCACATGGCTTAAGTATTTAAAGAAATACTCAGTAAGTGACCCCACTATTGGGGTTAAATGCAACAATCACATGGAATGAAATGATGGGACCTATCTTTCGTTTCGTTTTCCCTACGATGCTGTCCTAACGGATAATCGTGGACGTGTACCATATACTCTAGACACAGCCCATACGTGCAAGTATGGGCTCACCAGCTAGTTCGCACACCGTTGGGCCACTGTCCTTATCCGGTGGGCATACTCTAGGAGCCCCTTATGCAGGGACCCATTAAAACTAGAACCGTCATGGCAGCGCTATGCAATGCATAACGATCGTTATCCTGCCATTGGATGTACGCGTCCGTACCCTCGTGATGGGATGGGGGTATCCCCCAGATGCATGAACACACCTAATGCATGAGGTCTCCCTATTTCTACATTTATCTTTAATGACCATAACCCCCCTGTCACGTTCCAGGCTTCATGTCATTCTCATTTTCAATTTAGATTTCATACATATTCCTATTGGGGTTATGATTCCAGACAGTTTATCGTGTTTCATGTCATACAATTCATGCTATTTACATTCAAATATAAGAGACCTAACGTAATGTTCTATGCTTTTAACATAACATTTCATCATATACACATCATACCATGACATATTGCATCACAATGTATCATATCATAAACAAGTCATAACGTAAATCGTAGTCATATCTTTTTCTAACTTATCATAGCCTTAACGTTCTTATACCTATAACAGACATATCATTACGTGAACGTACCTCAGTCATATCATCACAAGAACGTAACCTAACGCTATCGTTCTATATCTATCACAAACCTATCCCTTTTTACCCGTAGCCTAATCGTATTCTTCCATCAATCTCTCTTATCCATATCACTCCGGTATGTAACCTAACCTTAATGTTTCATAAACGTATTTGACTCCTATTGTTACATTTGGTTTTTTGCATCCTTCTCGTATCCTATCTCAAACATATCATTGAACACATCATACTGTAATTATTATCAAACAATTCACATATTATAACATATACATAACAAATAGGAAGCATATCGATCCACAGACAATTCACACATATCAATATATATGACACGTGCAGAACCACGGAGCACGTGTCAACAGCAAATATAACCATGCCGATAGTAAGGTCACTTACCTGGTTGGCTTAGGTTGATGTTCCGTCGTTATCCTTAATGAAAGTCCCTTGAAATCCAAGTCAACCTATGTGACCCCATGACATCAGTTTCAAGTTTGAATTTCTACAAAATTGTTTCTCTAATTTATGTTGATCTATGTGTTATACTTCATGCAAACATTAGAGTTTTTGTTTGAGTTAGGTCTTGAAATATTTATATATGTTTGTTATAGTATTATTTTCATTCAAACCATTTAATACCCATTCAAATTTTCCAGATATTCTATTTTGTCTTACGGTGTTTAATACCCTTTTAACGTTTTCTAGATAATTTCGATTATATTCACAATCTTCCTTCCCTGTCTCTTACTGTGTTTCCCTTATTTTGATTATCTCTTTGTTACTGACTTTTAATATCATTAAATAAAATAAAAGGAAAACTACTAACCTCTTCAAATGCAATATCTCTTTCTAGTAAAATATCTCTTGCTATCAAAACTAAATCCGAACCTTTTTGTGTTTGTTTTTGCAGGAGAGAAGAAATTCTGATATGTTAAATTTGTTTAAACCTTTCTTTATACTTTATACTTTGGTTTGTTACCTTTGCAATTAGGTTATTTTGGCCAATTTTATCAACGTATCTTTCTAACAGGTAAATTGCTAAAAAAAACTAAATAATTGGATGAAAGAAGAGGAGATTTGAGATATAACTTACCCAGAAACCTCAAATCTCTCCCATATAAATCTTGATCATCTTTATAAACCCTATCTCCTGTCAATTTGATGTGAGGCATTTGTGTTTTCTGAAATTTGACATTTTTCATTTTTGTTTCATTTTGCACCAACTGTTAGGTGTGTTGAGGAGAGATTATTGGGGAGAGTGAATGCAGTTAGGGGAGAGAAATGGGGAATAATTGTTTTTATTTACTTATTTATTAATTTATTATTATTATTATTTTACATAATAATAATTTTTGTTTATAATAATTTTTTTATTTGTTTATTTATTTATTTTTTTTTTTTTGTTTTTTGTTTTGGGCTGTTACATCATATACCCCTAAAAGAAACTTTCGTCGAGAGTGTTTTAATCTTGGAATAACTCGGATTCTTATTCTTAGAGTTCTTTGTTAAGTCTTGAAGTACCACCAAGGAAAAATTCTTAACAAGTATACCCTCATCCGTATGAGTCATAGCATTTATTTGCATGCATAAAACTTTCGTAAGCCTATCACTTTATATTCATAAAATCTTTGATTCCTTATAAGGTGTTTTGATGGATAGTTATGTATTTTAAATCTTAGTTCATACTCCAAAGTTTTTATAATTCCTAGAATCTTTCATACTTACCCTTAATATCATAAATAAGTCTCATATAATTTTCCTATAGTATTTTGAGTCTTCTAGGATCATGTAAACGTCATAGAATTTTCATAAGGGTCTTTTGGACATTTACCACCCCAAATCTTGGTTTAATTCTTCAACGTATTCCAATGGCCTTGTAACTTTGTGTAATCCCATTACACCATGACAAAAGACTCATCAAATTTCATGTCATTTAGAGGTCACTTTGGTCATATTTGGTCATAAGCTAATGGTACATATTTATAGGGGCATTTTTGTCATTTTACACCTTTACTTGGTTTATCCTGTTATCATAACCTAATGGTCACCAAATTTCGTACATAACATTATCATGCCATATTGAGCTTTCTTCTAAAATTTCATCGGCAACATAATTCATCTAAGGTTTGTGGCTCAAGCACTTTATTGAAATATATGTTCATGTGTACAATAAGGTTGGCGAACTTACTCAATCTTAATAGTTCCTCATTCACTATGATTCCATCTACTTGATCAATAGTTTTACTAGTTTCTACTTTACGTTGTTCTCCCAATCAGATTCTCAAAACATAGCTAAAGGTTCACTAATGGATTTTTTTGTCCATACATCCTCAAAATCTCATTTTAAAATACTGATCTCCTCCTACATAACATTATTTATTTATTTATTTTGTTTTGGGCTGTTACAGGTTTTCCATCCGTTCACTCCAATGGCCATAATGACCATCAAACTGTAGAATCTTGGTGAGTATTTTGTCCCTGCTCATTTTCTTTCTTGGATCTTTTTCTTGGATCCTAACGTGCTCTGATACGAAATGTTAGCTGTAAATTTTAGAGACTTGGCAAATGTACCAAAAATGATAATTTCTTATTCATGGGATCCAATGCCTTTTATAGAAAAATACATGAAAACTAATAATAAGAAAACTAACTAACAAACTCAACTAATAACAAGAAAGACTAATTAACAGAAATTTGCTACCTCAACAAACCTACTCCTCAATGTACATAAGACATTGATAATTTTGTCTCTACGCTCTTTTCTTGATAGCAAATAGGTACTTTAAGATCCCTAATGCAGGGTTTTCGACGGTTTGGCTCGGAAGGCATGAAGGTCCACCGTTTGTGGGTATTCAGATTCTCGATAGACCACCTTGTATAAGAAGCTGGACGAGGACCATTGATTGTAGTTGTTGTGGCTATGAAGTCCTTGCCATGGATTTCTACCAATCTTTTTAGAGGATTCATAGTCTCCTCCTACGGCTTCAAGTCTCCCATGGTTGGGATTTATGCTCTAAAGTTTTGTAATTAATTATTTAATAATTCTTTTATTCGTAATTTTATATTATCGCTGGTATGGAAAATCTAAGATGTCACGACACGAATTCTGAGACTTCGAAACTCGGATCGAAGGTAAAAAGACAAAAACAAAAACAAATAAAAATATAAGTAAAATAAAATAAGAAAATGGAGTAAAATTAAAATCAAATTAAGTTAAACAATACAACATTAAGATAAAATTACAAGACTTTAAGTTTATTACAAAGGGGAAAATGGACTTGGATACAACTAAAAATTGAAATAGACAAGACTAACAAAATGGAAAAAAAGACAGGAGTTCCATAACGACCCCCTCTCTAACTGCATAGCTCTCGAACGCTCCTCCATCTTGACCCTGCAACCGACGAACAACTGAAAAAGAAAAGAAAACGGGGTGAATTTATAAATATACCTAGTAAGTATCCTGCTTGTATGAACGTCTTACGTAGAGTAACTAATCTTCGATATCTACCAATTGATTAGCCCGGGACTTGCCCAGTTGTTTTGCAGCAGACATGTTTGTGTACTACGATTCAAGGAGCCAACTTTGCTCTGATACCACTTATCACAATCACATTCTTTTGGAGTGGGATAGCGATTTTGTGACACTTATTCTAACCCGATGAACAAGTCAGAAGTATGAAAATTGTAAGTCGTAGACAATTCGAACGTTTGATAGAGCCTTGGTCATGTTTGAAAGAAAGTGTTTTAGAAAATGTAAGGGAGAAAAATGCACATAATTTTTATTTATTTTATTTATTTATTATTATTATTATTATTATTTTTTTTTTTTGCTAGAAAACAATGTTACATGCTAAAAGCAAATAAGCAACAACTAAACTTTTATAGCATATAACCCCGTAGGAAGAATTGACGACTAGTTTCATCACCCTGTAGTACATTTTGGAGAATTTTAGCCATGGAGGGTGTAAACATGATTTTGTGGACAGTGGTCTATAGTTAATGAACAAAGATGATTAATTAAGAAATATATTTAATTAATTTTACATCATTGCAGCTTATAATCAATACGGTTATAAGGTTCCTTTGCCCGCTCATAGTAACATGAAAAGGATTGATTTAGTTGAAGAAAAATTTCAAAGAAGAAAAAGTATGTAATTTGAAGTGTTCAAATTGATATTTAACCTATTAGATCGATTAAATACAAGAAAGAGAAAAAATATATTTAATTTGGAGTGTTTAAATTGCAATTTAATATATTAGATATATTAAATATAAAGAAAGAAAAATACATTTAAGTTAATTGGTTCAAATAGGAGAAAAATATATTTATTGCTTTTGATATACTAAATGTTAAAATAATCCATGAATATAGATAATTGAATGAAAATATATATTTGAAATTTGAACGAGATTTAAATTAGTTAAATATATATTAGAATATCTTATGACATTTAAATATGATTGGGGAAAGATGTTATATCCTACCATGTTAGATATTCAAATATATTATTACATTTTGGAGCATTGTAGCCATGGAGGGTGTAGACATGATTTTTGGACAGGTCATGCCCCCGTACTAACACAACAAGAATAGTAAATGCCAATCTAACATGAAAGCAAGTAAAGGGGTTGGAACGGGCATGCGGTCGTGGACAATACGTTTTGGACAAGCATCATCATTGGAACATCTGACACGCCACCGTAAGCAACACGCCTTGAAAAAGCCTGACCGTGACACCTTGCAACTTGACTGAAGCTCACCTCGCCTTGACAAGGTTTGTAAGTTGTAAGGCTAGTAGGCAAGATCTCGCTCCTTATGTGAATTATATGCATATGTTAGTTACGTCTTATGATCTAATTAGGTTATTATTGGTTACCGTACCTAATAACTTAGATTTTATTGCATGATGATAGATTATGTGCCCTAAAATCTGAAGTGGTACTTGACGAGGGGGTAGAGCAGGTAGAACCTTTGTAACAGATTGGATAAAAAAAAAAAAAAAAAGATCGTCGGCAGAACCGAAAACTTTGACAAATGCAAGAGTTTTAGCTCGCACACGACCCACAAAAGGCGGCCGAAGGCTGGGATGCCACAGAACTCGACCCCGACCTTCAGCCACCACAAAACGGCCTGCAAGGAACAAAAAATAGAGAAAAACGAAGAGGAACAGAAAAATCTGACGAAACTCCAGCTAGGCCAAACTATATGAAATCGACGTCAAAACCTTCATTTTACGCAACAAAAGTAATCCTAGAACCCTTTACACACGTCTGTGGTAGATTTCTACGAATCCTATACGTTGAACATCGTCAGCTAGGGAGATGGAACGTCGGATTTTCGAATTTCTCCAGCAAGGGAGACGGAACGCTCAATCGGCTCAGCAGAGGCTTCTCAGCTCCGGCGGCTTATTCGGCTCGAGAAACCTATTTTCAGCCCGTTTGTCACTGTTCTGACCCTTCCGATTTGCATCATTAGTATAGGTTAGTATAGGTTGAATTGTATTTGCATAATAAACCATAGGGTAGTATAAGACATTCATTTCGGTTTTGTTCCTTTTCCTTTATTTCAATAATGTTCTTTTCCTTTCTTTCCCTTGTAATCATCTTCTCTTTCACGAGGTAATAAAAGGCGAGTGTAAGGTGCATTTATGAACAAGGCCCATTTAATGTATATTCCGCATTTCAAGGTATAGTAATGACCTTAGATTAAATAGGTAAAATTTAGGGTCGTTACAGTTGGTATCAGAGCCAGGTTATAGATCTTGTAGACTAGCCTACAGAGTAGGCTTGGCATGTTCCATGGTCCAATTACCGATGCCCCGTCGTTGTCAGGTATACCTCATGTAGAATGAGGGATGTATGATCTTTGTGATATATTTCATGTGGTTAACTTTAAATGATGCATGACATGTACTGTATGAAAATGTGTTGTGATGTGATCTGATGTAATGTATGTCTTTACGTTATGATATTTATGTTTTCTTCTATATGAATTATAAGGTAGGATGTAGGGAATGTTATAAATAAATCATAAACTTAACTAGAATCCTTTTCTTGGTTTCTAGAACTATGCCGCTGATGGTGTTAATATAACACATGCGGAAGCAATTTGGATTTCAGGCACTTTTAGAACATCAATTATAGTAAATAACTAGCATGTTCATAAGTATTAAAACTTAATGAGTTTGAATACTAACCTTTTGTAGTTCAAATTCCTTTTTCCTCACGAACCGGTTTTGAACCACCACTAGTGTCTTCTCCACTATCCTCCGGCCTTAGAACGGGATTGTGGAATCCGGGGAGTGACTAAACTTAGGAGGAATTTTGTATATATGAAGAGAGTGTTTGTGAGAGGTTTTTATCAAGGTTTTTCACTAAGGAAGATCTTCCATGTACCATGATCACTCTATTTATAGAGTTATGTTTGCATGTTCATGCAAATTTGAGATCACCAAATTTCGACACTCAAAATTCCACTCAAATGTTTGAGATTATGTGGCTAAGCCTGCAAGTTTGAGTTCACCAAATTTTGACACTCAAAATTCCACTAAAATTTGTGGGGTTTATTTGGCAAGCATGAAAGTTTGGTTAAACAAAATTTTGACACCTCAAAATTTCACTAACATGGATTTTTTCATTAAATGAAGTCAACATTTTGACTTTCTTCATTTTAATTCAATAATTCATTTGAATAATTAATTTCAAATTAAAGTAATATTAAATGATTAATTAAACTATTTAATTAATATTTACTATTAATTCAAATGGCAATCCCAATCAATTCTGACACATATTTGATTAAGATATTTAAATCTTATTTAAATATCTTAGATTCTCTCTTTTTGTTTAATTCGTAAATAAAACAACAATGCGGTTAAATATATCGGATATATGTAGCGCATATTCCCTCATTTGAATTCGAACACTTTGAACTCACTCGTCACACTGTTCTATGGTTTAGTCCGATATGAGCTAGCAGAGGGACCTAATGGACCTATAGATCATGGGCTCCAACGATCCAAGATTAACCAGTTAAACTCATTAACCTTGTTAACCAACATTCGTTAACTACTAGGACACTCCACTATAGCCTAGTAGTTGCACTCCCCGCACTATAGATATATCTCTGTCCATTTGATATAACCATAATTAGTAAGACGATCCTTCACAGGTTGTTCGTAACTAGAGCTGGGTCAATTTACCGTTTTACCCCTAAAGTTACTTCTTGTTCCTTATGTCCCACTGATCCTCTTATGAACAATTGGTTTGTGGTCCAACCAGTAAACCAAATCCCTCTCAGGCCAATGAGAGGGTGGGACCCCTTGTTCAAGACCTGAAGTAAGTGCTTAAGGGAACTACCTCTCTTCTATCCCTAAAAGTGGGTAGGAGAGAATTTCATCTTGCACCACACGCTCCCAGCTATTCACCCAGTCTTACCCCTGAAATGGGAGGCCTATTGAATTGGCAAACTCGAGCCACTCTCACCCATGCAAATCTAAGGATAATTCTGAATAAACAGGAGTTCATGGTTAACTCAGGATTAAGATCGAGTTACCTAGGTCATCGAATGAAAAGAAAATCAGTCTCAACAGTAAACGACATTATAAATGAGAGTGGTTTTCTTCATGGTCTGATCTTATGCAATACTCATTGCATGGGACGCCCCCACTCACATGTCTCCACATATACAATTTAGTGATCACATTGTTTATATCATATACAAAAGTGAGCCACATCCATAGTGTCCCCAGAATAAGGTACTCAGCCTTATCCTTATACTATACTCAGCCTTATGTCTCTACATATAGTTCAAGTAATCATACTATAGCCAGAGTGTTCTTAGTTTATTGGATTTAGATTTATGATCGTAAAGTTCACTTTATTCAATAACAATCTTTACTGAATAAACAACAATAATAACTTTATTGAAAATAGAATATGTTTTTGTTTACAAACTATGAGTTTTAGGACATAAAACCCAACAGCCGCACAGAGGACGTAAAAGAGGTATGAGAGGGAGAAGACGACCTCCCATTAGGAGAAAAGGAAGAGGAGAAGCCGATAGAAGCTCTTCCCAAGAGGGGTTGACTACCGGACCACATGCGTTTGTACCACCTCCTGAATATGCACCTCCCCCACAAGCTGTACCCCCTCCTGAATACGCACAGCCCCCTCAAGCTGCACCACAGGCCAAGTTAGACCCTGTCACAAGGTTAATGTTGGAATCCCTCTAAACGACAATGCAAACCATGCTAGCCACACAACAGGCCACGTTGATAGCTACGCAACAAGTCGCGGAAATGGCCACTCAACCAACCAACGCGGCGGCCACGCAACCGGTGGATGCGGTAGCTATACAACCGGTGAACAAACCGCATCCGGATAGGGGTGCGAGTTGGTTAAAGGATTTCAAACGGTATAACCCCCATCCTTTTGTCAATTCAAAGGAAGATCCCACAGCGGCTCAGATGTGAATCGCAAACATGGAAACGACCTTTGAATCAATGCCCTGAAAGAACATAAGGTGGCGTGTGCGATACCTAACACTGGAGAAGCCCCTGTGCCGTGACTATGGAAAACAACATGTTGGGAGATGTTTGGCGGGCTCAGGTATGTGTTATATCTTTGGTCATGCAGGTTATGTGACCAGAACTTGCCCTACAGGGAGCTTGGAAAATCCAAGGGAACCTGTGAATGTTTGATAAATCCACCACACCCTAAATGGTGTGAAAGTTATCTTATTTATAATCAAATAAATTACAAGAATATGGAAATAGTAATAAATGGAAATATCAATAAATGGAAAGATACCTATGGTAATAAGGCAAATATCTAATATTTGCCTTATAATAAAATATCAAATATAATATATATGGTAAACTATAATTTATTACTAAATATCCTTAACAGAACCCCTTAGAGGATCGGTCATTCGAGAACCCACCATACAAACCCCCCACAGACCAAGGCATATGCAACGACCAGTAAAGAGGCAGGAACGTTTGGCACTGTTGTGACAGATACGTTTTCTATACTAGGACACTTTGCGTTGACATTGTTTGATTCTGGTTCTACCCATTTGTTTGTTTCTTTATCATTTGTTAAACAAGCAAGGTGCGTAGTAGAACCCTTAATGCATGTATTGTCGGTCGGTACCCCAGTAGGGGTAGACTTAGTTACGAATAATAGAGTAAAAGACGGACAAGTGGTAATAGCTGGACAAACCATCCACGTAGACTTAAAAGTAGTGTATATGATGGATTTTGACGTCATACTAGGAAAGAATTGGTTAGCCGAAAACTTTTCTAGCATAGACTGCCATAAGAAAGAGGTGATATTCACACCTCCAAACGGACTTACCTTTAAGTTTAAAGGGACCTCCACAGGTACCACCCCAAGAATAATATCGATGATGAAAGTGGGACGCTTGGTACAACAAGAGGGGTGGGCGTTTCTAGCCTGTGTAGTAAACACAAAAGGAAAGGAAAAACCAATAGATACAGTATCCATAGTAAACGAATTTATGGATGTCTTCCTAGAGGACCTCCCGAGAATCCCTCCATCGTGAGAGGTAGACTTTGGAATAGAACTGGAACCAGGAACGAGACCCATCTCTAAGGCTCCGTACCGCATGGCACCAGCAGAACTAAAAGAACTTAAATCACAACTGCAAGACCTAGAACACCAAGAGCACCTTCACAAAGCCTTAACTATTCTAAGGAAGAACAAGTTGTATGCCAAATTCTCCAAGTGCGAATTTTGGCTACGACAGGTTTCGTTTCTGGGGCACGTAGTGTCTAAAGACAGAATTTTCGTAGATCCCAATAAGATAGAAGCTGTCACGAAGTGGAAACGCACAACAATGGTTACCGAGATACGAAGTTTCTTGGGATTGGCGGGTTACTATCGAAGGTTTGTCCAGGACTTCGCTAGAATAGCCAAGCCTGTCACCCAATTGACAAAAAAAGGTGTACCTTTCGTTTGGGACGATACTTGTGAGGCCAGCTTTCAAGAGCTAAAACAAAGATTAGTTGTAGCGCCCGAGTTAAAAAATAAAAAAAAAAGTCACAATAGGGGCAAACTAGTCATTTTGCCCTATTATTACTTAAGGGGTCTGATTTGATTGGGTCATAATCTGAAAAGAGAAAGAAGATGGGAGAGAAAGAGAAGAAAGAAGAGATAAAGAAGATTACGGTTTTTGAGGTAGGAGGAGGAGATCGGATCAGAACCGACACCGGAGATCCGAGTGTCCAATCTAAACCATCAACAGTCGAGGCAAGGTGCTCTCACGAATCGCACCATCCTATCTCGTCAAAATGTCCAAGAACTTTAGGTTAGTCCATGAATGTCTAGATCGAGAAGTCATCAAGATTTTCGTGTGTTAGCGACGTTTTGTGTTGATCCTTGGATTTTTACCCTCAAAGGCGTTAACTGGTTAAGTTTCGGAGTGAAGGCGGCCAAGATTGGCATTCGAATCGGAGTTTCAAGAAAACGTGATTTTCGGTAAGAACTCGTGTTTTTCTCCGAATTCGAACTCAAATATTAAGATCTATGATTATCAGGAAAAATATAAGAATATTGTTTCAAAGGAGTAGGATATGAGATCTACAAGGTTCGTGAAGAAAATTTGTTTTATCGGATTACAAATTGGAAGATGAAAAAGTCGAAAGAAAATAGATCGAAATGTGATAGAGGCCTGGAAAATTGAAAAAAAAAACGCAGGAGAGAGGGAGGAGACGTCGCCACGCGTTGGTCAACGTGCGGAGGAGAGCAACGGAGCTGGTGATTGACACGTGTCGAAAATCGACTGGTGAGGCGCGTCCTCACCCGGCAGTGGACATGCGTCAGGCACGCTAAGCAACCAGAAGGTTCAACCACACTAGAGGTAGTTCCTTCAGCATTTTTACATGAAGCTTTAGCGATGTGATTCTCGTAAGTTAGGTTTATGTCTTTCAAGCTTAATCCAGTGCAATGATTTATTGGGCTACAATCAAAATTGATTGCTATTTCAGTGGCGAAAGTTCCCTTGATGCCTTCGTATGTTACTTCGCTAACTTTAACTCCAGAAGCCTAATCAAAATAAAGAAGAACAATCAAAATATGCTAAGAAAACCGATAAACAAGAACATCTATAAACTTTTTTACCACCTAAAAACTTCGTCCCATATTAAGATATGTGAGGGTAACCGAGTCCGCAATTAATTACCCATAAGTGTAATTTAATGTAAGAAAAAATAATACTAATAATTTAGCACCCATTTTAAACCAAACAAATTTCATGCAATTAAAAATAAAATAAATCGATTATTTATAAAATTAAAAAGGTGAGTTCTATTCAAATGTAAGGTTAAATATAATTAGAAAAAAAATTAACTTGTATGAGATTAATGAGAAAATATACCTGGTTAGGGCAATCTATCTCATGTGGACAGTAATTTTGATCGATTATGATTAAATTTTTCACATTATCCATAATAATGTGTTGAAAATTAACTTTTGTAGCAAATATATGGCTTGGTCTTCCCAAGACTTAATCCTTACTCCATTCTGAGCCTAGGTGAAAGTAGATAATGTCACTGTAACGTTACGTCATGCACTCCATCCTCCTCGGCCTTTATCTCCAAACTCCCAATGCTACAAATACATTCAATAAAATACCAAATTTTTCATGAGGTTTAATTTTCTCACTTCAACCTAATATATTAAATAACAACTTTGATCCAAAATTATTTTAAAATAATTTAAATCTTTTTTCTCATCTTCAAATTAACTTTATGATATATTTTTAATGATTCAAATTTAATTCAACGTTTAGGTTTATCTTTTAAAATTTACTGCGACAAATTTATTTAACCCTTTAAAAAAACATTTCTAAACATGTTCGTCGTAATCTAGCTACCTAATTCCATGTCCAGGTCCACATGTAATACTTTCCATCCACAAGTTGGAGGTTCCTGGACCGATTGAGATACAATCGTCACCGTTGCTAATACTCGAGTTGAGGATGGTCACATCTGATGATTATTGCACATGGATGCCATCAATGTTTGGACTATCGTCTGCAGCCGAGACTCTTGTCATATGCACGTTTTGACACCCGTGCACCACAATGTTGAACTTTTGGCTGTTAATTAAAGTGAATCCATTGATGTTCAAGTTCTGTGCATCATTTATTTGAAGACTCTATCCATTCAAAAGAATCAAAAGCAAGAATTGGTACAAAGTTAAATTAATATTGTAATTAATGGATTCATTTTCTTTCAACTTTCGACTAAAGAAAAATTTTCAAATTTTATTTTTTATCTAGCCAACTCAAATTTTGCTTACCGTGGCTCTAGTGGGGCAACTCTTCCCCAAGTGTTTACAATTCCATAAGGCAGTTCCTTGTCCATCGATAATACCGCCAGTAATGGAAAGCCCATCTATGTGACTAAACTCAATCCAAGATTTAGTCTTAGCTAAAATTTGAATGTCCGTGGAAGCCACAAGAGTTCCATCAATGAGAACAGTAATAACATTGTTCTTACAAGGCCCATTAAAGCTCACACTTCGAACATAGAATATACCCTTGGGAACGTAAATAGTGGCCGGTGTAGACGAGTCACAAGCCTTAGCCCATGTCATTTGAAGCACAGACGAGGCATCGGTCTTTCCATCGGGCTTGGCACCGAGGCTAATAATATTGAATGTTAATTCAGCAGCCAAGGCATGGTTACAAAACAGAAATAGAAGGGAAAGAAAAACATGAAAGGTTACGAGAAGAGCGAAAGAAAGCTTAATGATACAAGGGCTCGTGATAAGCATGAGAGAGAGAAAAAGGAAGCAAGTGATAGGAAAATGGAAGAGGTGGAGAGATATTTATAGGTTAATGCTTACCCATCTAACTCTAATTTGAACTTACACGTCTCAAGTACTATTCTATTCTTGTTCTATTTAAATCTCTGCCTCCTACCAACCTTTTTAAATTGAAGTCTATCTTACAAGATAAGATACTCATTGCCATTTTAATGATGGACCATTCCATCTCTCATTTTTAGTTTCCTTGAATTTAAAAAAACTTTCTTTGTCAATATGATTTTATTTTTTATTTAACTAAAAAAAGGGATGGGGAGATCTTAGCCCAAAAAAATATATATATATATCCTAATTTTTCCAACAGCTGATTTTGTAAACAAGATGTTTAATTTTAATTGTTTTTGTCAACTAAAGAACTATGCAACTTAACAACATCGGTTTCATTGATCCGGCTTCTCAACCTCCTACTATAATAATAACAATTTCCTAATACTTTTAGGTGTTTATATTTTTAGATACTTATTCTATATGGATTTTCTATTATAATAAAAATAATAAAATATTCTATAGAGTCGGTTTCATAGTCTTTTTTATTTGTAGTTGGTGATGTAATATAGAGTCGTGACTTTTTATTTGCAAAGATGTCACACAAACAAAGAGAAGCAAAATTGTTTGTCATATTTGGAACTATCCAATAAATTTACAAATGTACCACATAAAGAAATAATTTACCGATGTTACACTTTTCAAAGTCTCAAAGTCTATCATTGATAGACTATACCAATGATATGCCGTTTTTATATTGATCAACAAATTTTTTATCATTATAGATTTTTTTTTACGTCTCTCACTGACCAGAGTTCTCTTTAAAACTCTTGAGGTAAATAAAAGTACCGCATCGACAACTTTCTTCATTTCTGTCTTTATACTAGAGAATGTTTAAGTGTTTTTCTTCCGTCTCTATCATAAAGTTGTGCATAGCTCTAGGGTCGACCATTGTGCTCTTGGCCGATCTATGGTTAACCTTGTTAGGTGTGAATTTTAGAAACTTTCGAAAATTTACCAAAAATGATCATTTCTTATTCATGGTTCAATGCCATTTATAAAAAAATACATCAAAACTAATAACAAGAAAACTAACTAACAAACTCAACCAATAACAATAAAAACTAACTAACAGAAATTTGCTACCTCAACACTTCCTCCCTTTAACTAAACTCGATCAAGAGTTTAGTTCATAGCACTCATCCCAAACGCTTCTCTGATCCTTTGAAATGATGCTAACTTCAAAGGCTTTGTCATTATGTCGGCCAGCTGCTCCTTAGTGCTGCAATAGACCAATTTAATTTCACCTTCCTTTGTCAATTCTTTGAGAAAATGATACCGAACCCTTATGTGCTTTGACTTTCCGTGCATGACTGCATTTTTTGATAACTTGATAGTGGACGTGTTGTCACAAAATAGAATCATCTCTTCATCTTGTTCATGCCCGATTTCTTTCAATATCTTTTTCATCCAAATGGCTTGACAGGCACATGTAGCTGCTGCTACATACTTCTGCTTCAGTTGTTGACAACGTGACGATTGGTTGCTTCCTTGAGGACCATGCCACAGCTCCTCCACTCATTAAGAAAACATAGCCTAGAGTGCTCCTACTGTCATCCACATCTCCCGCATAGTTACTGTCGGTGTAGCCTAAAAGTTCACTCTTCCCTTCACGTTGATACCATATCCCAAAATCCAGAGTTCCCTTGGCAAATGTACCAAAAATGATAATTTCTTATTCATGGTGTCCAATGCCTCTTATAGAAAAATACATGAAAACTAATAATAAGAAAATTAACTAACAAACTCAACTAAGAAAATGCAGTAAAATTAAAATCAAATTAAGTTAAACAATACCACATTAAAATAAAATTATAAGACTTTAAGAGACTTTAAGTTTATTACAAAGGGGAAAAATGGACTTGGATACAACTAAAAAATGAAATAGACAAGACTAACAAAATGGAAAAAAAGACCAAAGTTCCATAACGACCCCCTCTCTAACTGCATAGCTCTCGAACGCTCCTCCACCTTGACCCTGCAACCTACGAACAACTGAAAAAGAAAAGAAAACGGGGTGAATTTATAAATATACCTAGTAAGTATCCTGCTTGTAGGAACGACTTACGTAGAGTAACTAATCTTCGATCTCTATCAATTGATTAGCCTGGGACTTGCCCAGTTGTTTTGTAGTAGACATGTTTGGGTACTACGATTCAAGGAACCAACTTGGCTCTGATACCACTTATCACAATCACATTCTTGTGGAGCGGGATAGCAATTTTGCGACACTTATTCTAACCCGATGAACAAGTCAGCCGTATGAAAATTGTAAGTCGTAGACAATTCGAACGTTTTTTTTTTTTTTTTTTTTTTTTTTGGAAAAAAAAAACACAAACAAACTCCAAGACTTTCATAGTATGGACAAGTAATATTAAAAGAAGTGCTAAATAGAAATTAATAAATGCTAAAATGAGTGAAGTTTAATGAATTAACAAAAAAAAAAAAAATTGAAGAAAAAAGGAAGCATGCGAGAGAGAAGAAAACGAAATTTCTTATAGAAACTTCTNTTTTTTTTTTTTTTTTTTTTTTTTTGTAGAAAATAATGTTACAGGCTAAAAGCAAATAAGCAACAACTAAACTTTTATAGCATATAACCCTGTAGGAAGAATTGACGACTAGTTTCATCACCCTGTAGTACATTTTGGAGCATTTTAGCCCTAGAGGGTGTAGACATGATTTTGTGGACAAGTCATGCCCCCGTACTAACACAACAAGAATAGTAAATATCCATCTAACATGAAAGCAGGTAAAGGAGTTGGAACGAGCATGCAGTCGTGGACAATACGTTTTGGACAAGCATCATTGGAACATCTGACACGCGACCGTAAACAAGCATCATTGGAACATCTGACACGCGACCGTAAGCAACATGCCTTGAAAAAGCATGACCGTGACACCTTGCAACTTGACTTAAACTCACCTCGCCTTGATGAGGTGTGTAAGTTGTAAGGTTAGTAGGCAAGATCTCGCTCCTTATGTGAATTATATGCATATGTTAGTTACGTCATATGATCTAATTAGGTTATAATTGGTTACAATACCTAATAACTTAGATTTTATTGCATGATGATCAAATGTACCCTAGAATCTGAAGTGGTACTTGACGAGGTGGTAGAGCAGGTAGAGCCTTGACTGGACCGACCCTGCTCAAATTCCTTATAAGGAAAGGCATGCTAAGAACAAGTGTCGGAATAAGTGGATGCCATGACACTACAATCTATGATCTAGGCGACTGAGGTAAACTAGGGTAACATAAAAAGTGGGGACAATGTGAGAATATCTTGGACATGGAGAGTATTGAGATTTATGCCATAAAGCCTTTGTAATTAATTATTTAATTTTAATAATATATTTGATTATTTTATTTAAAATTTAACATTATCCTTGGTATGAAAAGTCCTAGATCATTGATGTAATCTTAAACAACATGTGATTGACATACAAGAGAATCATGTTTAAGAATAACCTAAAGGGTCTATAGTATATCGATAAGGTTTGGTCTCTTATCCTGATAACATAATTGATACAGCTCTGTGTGTAATTGTTACAAATGATTCTATCTAAATCGTTCATGTTGACACATGTGAGTGGGTGTATCTTATACTGCAAAGAGTTTGTATAAGATTGGACCACGAAAATATTTTATCTCGCTTTACAAATTCATTAATCGAGAAAATTAATATTTTACAGGATGAGCATATGCGACTCAATCTTAATCCTAAGGGAGTTGAGAATGACTTTTATAGCAAATTTAATATGTCTACTGTTTTGGGAACTTGACCAAATAGGGAGCTGGGAACATAATTTCACAAGATGAAATTCACTCTTACCGATATAGAATAAGTAGACGAGTAGTTCCCCTAAGTGCTGATTTTGGGACTTGAACAATGAAGTCACACTCTCTCACCGACCCTGGAGGGACTTGGTTTATGATTTGATCATAAATAAATTGTTCATGAGTTAGTGGCACTTAAGGCATAAGACATTACGAACAACTCGTGATTGCTTGTAACGATTATATCAATGGTCAAAACTTGTTCTACACTATATAAGCGTGCAACTCTAGGTCTACAATGGAGTGACCTATAGTTAATGAACAAAATTGATTAATTAAGGAATATATTTAATTAATTTTATATCATTGTAGCTTATAATCAATACGGTCATAAGGTTCCTTTGCCAGCTCATAGTAACACAAAAAGGATCGATTTAGTTGAAGGAAAATTTCAAAGAAGGAAAAGTATTTAATTTGAAGTGTTCATATTTGACCTATGAAATAGATTAAATACAAAAAGAGAAAAATATATTTAGTTTGGAGTGTTTAAATTACAATTAGATATATTAAATATAATGAAAGAAAAATACAGTTAATTTAATCGGTTCAAATAAGAGAAATATATTTATTGCTTTGGATATTAAATGTTAAAATAATCCATGTATATAGATAATTGAATGAAAATATATATTTGAAATTTGAACGAAATTTAGTTAAATATATATTAGAATATCCTACCCTGTTTTCTCCATTCCAAAATTCTCTCTAAAAATCTAATTCTCTCGTCCTTGCTCAAGAAGCAACCACAAGCCTTGACTTTGTATTCGATTCCTAGCGATGAATACTTTACAGAGGAGATTCAACTATCGTAAAAGTTGGAGCAAGTATTTTAAAGATGTGCAAGAACTTTCTCCATATTTCTTCAATGTAGTTTGTTTAACATTTTGTTTGGTTTAATTCTAAGTAAGATAAAGGACAATTCTAATACTTCCACGGCACTAGTTCAATATTCATTTCCAACTGAGAGGTCAACCGGACACTTACAAATTTGATCCATTGACATTTAAAGGGAAGAACGTAACTCCAACTCGTCGAATAAGAGAAAGATCTAAACACCACAAGCTTGTTATGCCACTTTTTGAGGCGGGTGAAAAGGAGATAAAGTGGACACTATCGAATGTGAGTCTTTTAAAGGAGAAAATGTTGACAATTGGCCAACTATAACAGCTTCCAATGAAGCCAAATAACTTTAGTACATGTTCTCATGTGCACCGACCTCTATGGTTCAACTACAAAACACCCCACAAATACCACTTATCACAATCACATTCTTGTGGAGCAGGATAGTAATTTTGGGACACTTATTCTAATTCAATGAACAAGTCAGCAATATGAAAATGGTAAGTCTGCCCGCATCTTTTTCTTTTTCTACAACAATCTGATGTCTGCCCAGCATGGCCACTAAGTTTTTTTGCTAAAAATATCATTTCAAGAGGGAAACAAATTCGAGAAACTAACATTAGAAGTTTGATGTGTCAACCGACAGGTGGAAATACATTGGAGGAGACTTAAAGCGTAACACAATTGCATTGTAGGATTTTGATAAGTATAAAATCATATGATTTTTATGTCATATGTTTGTCCAGGTCAAAGTTAACCACTAAGATTACGTGAGGGGTGGTGATTGTCCGTAATTATTTTTGTGGTAAAGGTTGCTATATATTAGGTAACTAACCACCAATGATCTATAAAAAATGACTTCTAAAAATGATTTTTTGGTGAGTAAATTACACGTTATGTATTTTAGATAATCAATCACTGAGGTCCCATAATTTTGATGGATGAATTATATGATGGTTTACACATCTAAGTGTATTATTAAGTATTTTAATAACCACCACCGTTAAAGTGATTTTCATACAAGGCTAAAGTCATGTCGAGGGATATACAATATAGAGAAGCTAGTCATAGGACAACTTATTTGTTCGGATTTTGTTGGAACACACTTAATTTATGGAAACTATAAAAAAAATTTATTAAAAGCTTTTTCCTTTCTATTTTTATAAAAAAATTTGTTCAAATATAACCTGTCTTTTAAGATCTCTTTAGGAATGGGATACTCCATGCATGGTTTAAATATTTTCATATATTTTAAATTATAAACAAATTATAAATTTTTAGTGTTTAATGATGTCTCTATCTAATATGTGTACGAAAAGTTAGGCCGATATAGCGAGGTATGACATTATGATAGTTTGTGAAAAAAAAAAAACTTAGAAAAGACATATTTATCGGACTTAAAAATTCATATGATTTTCAAACAGTGTAAACCAAATTGAAAAAAAGAGTAAAAGACATCTCCAATCCAAAGTTCAAAAATATAAATTATACTAACAATAGAACTATAACATAAATGCAATTCATTCCATGACTTCCTTAGCTGGCACCATTCTTTGGACATAAGTTCCATACTTTTACTGAAAAATGTTAGAGATAAGATGAGTACTTAAAAATTATTCGTAAGTGAACCAATATTAGGCGGAAAAAGCAACTACATGCAATCAGTATTATGACTAGTGGGAATGTGTTGTTAAAAACCAATAGACGTGCACGTGAACCCTCTGTAAAAAACTAATAGACAAGGACACTAAAAGAAAGGGAAAGAAGTGTGTAATAACGTGATGCCTGTCCATACTAAAGAAGTAATACATACTTGTGCGACATACAACATGCATCATGTCTCTCGTTAAGAATCATGGTTCAATGTGTGGATAATACTTTCTTACTTATTATGACATAAATTTATTGGGAGAAATACATATACATTCAATGTATTTCGTTAATGCCTTCTTGGAATTTGTGGTAGGTTTTGTAGTTTTGTAGTGGAAGACTTTCTTATTTATTATTTTATATTGTGTATATTATTATGTAGTATTGTGTAAAATCAAAAGTTTTTACGGTAAACTTGATCAATATGTAGTTGACACACAAGAGAATCATGTTCAAGTAATAATCTAAAGGATCCATAGTATGTAGATAATATTGGGTGCCTTATCCTATTAAC
This sequence comes from Cucurbita moschata, assembly GCF_002738365.1. NCBI lineage: Eukaryota > Viridiplantae > Streptophyta > Magnoliopsida > Cucurbitales > Cucurbitaceae > Cucurbita > Cucurbita moschata. The sequence goes on along the minus strand of NW_019268613.1, from coordinate 441,256 downwards.
ACGATTGATATAATCTTTTTCGTAATCGCAACAAATGATTTGATCCAAATCATACATGTAGAGACATGTGAGGAGTATTGATCCCTCATGAATGCATATAGTAAAATGATATAAAATTCACAAGAATAAGTGTAAGTATACACTATTGCAATTAGCAAGTAATAAGTAAATTATAGATGGTACAAAGAATCTTTTGTCTCGGTCAATTTTGTTGCTGAACATTAAGTGAGTTTTTAGTGTCATTCAAATGCGTGTTGGTGAGTTTAAACTATCTAACAAAATTTATGTAGAGTGGTAACTGCTATCTAAAAATAGAGAGCAATGAGAAAATCAACAATGATGAGGAAGGTTCGACTACGAGAGATTAAATAATAAGTTGTTGAATTTGTAAATCCTTAATGACAACTTTTTACTAAACTAAAACCACATTGTCAACATGCTTAAACTACATAAAACTTCTGTTTCCCCTCAAAGATTTAGCTCTCCCTACCAACTGAATTGAAAAGAGAGTAAATGATTAGAGAGTTATCAAGTTTTGTTGTTGTGTTTCAATGGAAGTTCCCCTTATTTGAGCTCTCTCGTCCACCTGTTTGCCCTAATCTATCCTTCTTGGCTTTCTTCTCCTTCTACTATTAACCGTTGTTGAATTAGGGTTCTTCCTGTCCTCTGATTTTACAGCAACAGAAGCTTTTGCAGTATGTTTTCCATTTTCCCCTTTGGTAGCTCTCTTCCTTTAGTGAATCATTTATGGCTGAAAAGAAGTAAATCGTACACCTAGGAAGTTCCTTATTGGGTAGTCAATAACCCACGTGACTTGCTAATTTGGACTATAATTTCATGTCGTCCGAAAAGTTTGCTTTTCGAATTGCTACAGCATCAGGGTCAACAATTTGTACAAACATGTCATCGCCAGCAAGGTTGTTTCTAGATTTGCTATAGCATCATGGTTGAATATAAATATTTTAGAATTGTAACAAATAACTCAATTAAATGTACAATTAAGCTCGATTTATGCATATTGATATTCTTTTCATCTTGAACTCCAACGTACTATTCCGTTCTTACTAATTAGAATAAATTGAGCAATTAATGCGAAAATGGGGAAATGAGTGCAAAATTACTAAAAAAGAAAAAAAAACCTTGGTATAACTCTCTTTAGGAGAGTTATCACACTCCCAAACTTAAGAGATTACTCAAGAGTAATCATTCTCTCCACGCTCCATTTTTTTTCTTATTAACAAATATATATTTTTCTATGTATTTCTGTTTGTAGAGTATTCACGAAACTATGATTCTGATCACACTCCTTATATTTCTTCCTCAACTCAATTTTTCTCCCACATTGTACCCTACACTAGAGAACTAAGTCCTACAAGAAAAATAACACGTTCATCACTTCTACCGTATCGCCCAATACACTTCTAGAATGGTTGTCACTCCTTTTACCTTTGCTTTAGTGACGTGGCTTCATAATTTATTTCCTCAACTTTCTCTTGACATAATTTTTTTTTTTTTTTTCTCTTCCAAGAATTCCTCAAGTCATCTCCCTATTCTCTCGTGCATCCATTTGTGGTGCAGATCACCTAAATCTTCAAGGGATACTATATAGGTTAACACTCATTCTCCCTTAGCTTGACTCTCCCATACCTTCAATTTAGACACCTCCATTGGTGATGCAGATTTCCTAACAACAAGCAACGGGGCAATTTGTTTGCTTCTNTTTTTTTTTTTTTTTTTTTTTTTTTTTTAAGCATCGAGAGTTCAAGCTTATGATCAAGAGGACTTGTCTCGAGTTTGGATATATATATATATCTTCTTTTTTTTGCTAATAGAATTGTTTTAATATCTCCAACTTAAACTAGTCATTGTCTTCGACGAGCATTGGTGTGGGTGTGTAATCATTCTTAAAAGTAGATTGAAGTGTGAAAGCTCTTGGTCATTGTTTTTGTTGGGAAAATAATCTAAGGATAGGCGAATAATGGAAATTTTTGTTGACTAAGATGAACTATAGTAGATTGGATCCTCACCTTGAATTTGCTAAATACTTCTTTCCATTTGAGCTTTAATTTCCTTGACTTTTTTTTTTTTTTTTTTTATTTTAAGGAAACATACTTCTTACCTTACTATTTTATTTATTATAGTGAAACATCTTACCTTGGATTTCTACTTCTTGTACAAAACATCCCTACTGCATATTCAAAAATGCATGATGTTACCTTACCTAATAAAAATCATGCTTATAGGGTGCATGCATGAACATCATTCAAAACCATATGTAGATAACAAAACAAAAACAACCAAGCAAAATATAGATTCATACTTATAAGTAAGACAGTAAGGTCGCAAAAGGTGTGGTCAAAGAATTCTCTTGTCTTTAGGCATCATCAAAGGAAGTAGCCCTATGTTTAAGAACATACAACATGAATGAGGTCTCTCGTAAACTCATCATAACGTCTCTTCTGACACAACCCTCTAGTCTCATCTCTTTCTTACTCTAGGTAACACATGCTCGTGAATATTTATATTAATATCATTTTCATGCAATAAGGGTTGTGTCCTAGGTCGATCTAACGACATGTACGGCAATCATCATCATACAACATGCTCAATATGGAAAACATCATCATATTAACAAAAACATCATGCAATATCATACTCATCAATAAGTGTCATCAAGTGCATCAAACATAATATGTACGTCATGCATCAAAACATAAGTCACATACATATAACATGCATCGCAGCTCAAGCATCTTACTCATACATTGTCATAAACATCATACATCATCATACTCATACATCGTCATAAACATCATACATCATCATACTCATTCCTTCGTTCATTGTTTCCGATGCCGCTTTTCGTCCTTTTTTTTCTTCTTCCTCTTTGTTTGTCTTCCCTCCTTCCTTTCCGGGAGTTTCATGGCTTGAAACAACCTATAACAATAGATCTATGAATGTTTAGGAAACCTGAAATCTCGACCTCGCTTTCCAACGACGACACATATGAAAACAGCACGAAACATACCTTGAGTTGATGGGCAGTCGTCGAGGATCTCTTTCGCAATGTACCTTGGGCGTTTTGGCATTGGTTTTGGGTTGTTTCGGTCGTGGGTTTCGTTTTTGGATCCTCTCCAGAAAAACTATGAACTCTCTCTATCTCTCTATTTTTCTGCTCTTTTCTTCCTCTGTGCAAGTGTTCCAGATGTTGGCTCAAGGCTAGAGGGAGGAAACGTCTGGAGACGATCTGTCGAGGTAGTGGTTCTGAGATCCTCCGGTGATCGCTAAAATTTTCTTGACCTTGTTGGCAACATCGGTAAAAAAATTTTATAAAAAAATACCGTTTCGTTACAAAATTGTTCTCAAATCGAGCTTGAACACATAACCAGTGCTTGATCTTTGGGTATCGTGATATCCAGCATAGTCAGCATCACAGTATCTGGCTAGCTTGCAGTTTTTGCTTCTTTTGTACAAAAAGTCATAATTGATTGTACCTTTATCATATCTGAAGATTCGTCGAGTCGCATCCAAATGAAGCTTCTTTGGACTTTGCCTGACTAATGACTCCAACTTCATTTTCAAATCCATTTGGTTGGTTTATGTAGATCTCCCAGTCCAACTCTCCATGCAATAAAATATTATTCATATTCATCTGCCATAATTCACAATCTTTATTTGCCACAAGTGCCGGAGTGAACTTGTACGATAGTGATCTTTGCCACTGAACTAACGTTTCATCATAGTGTAGTCCATATTCTTGACGAACTTTGTATCTCACGATTGATCCATTCGGAGTACACTTTATTTTGTAAATCCACATGCAAAAGATAGATTTAATATCTCCTGATCTTAGCACTAGTTTCCAAGTTTGATTTTGCTCCAGGCTATAATTTCTTCCTCCATCGCTTTCTCCCAAGCCAAGTTTTGTGATACTTCTTCATATGTCTCTGGCTCATTAACTTCGTTTTTTACAATAGTTGTATTGGCATACTTTGGATGGATTCTTTCTGATCGTTTAAGTCGTTGAGATGTCATTTCCTTCTCACCAGGACACTTGGTTGAGTCAATTCTTGCTCACCAACATCAGTGTCACTTGGATATTCAGACACATCAGCACTTAAGCAATTGTGTACAGTTTATTTTCACGTCTTTTGTGGAAAATTTTCTTCAGTTTGCTTAAAGTATGATAATACTTCCTTCTCTTAGGGCCACCCCGCTTCCATTGCACCACTCTGATTGTCAATCATGTGGTTTGAGCATCTTGAAACAATGATCCAATCATCATCATAATCGATATGTTTGCCCATCATCGCCATGAGCGCTAACTCATCTTCTTCTAACATGGCCTATCTATCCATCTCTATGACACATATTGCCTCTGCATCCCATTCGTCCTTCATCTCCTGTTTGGACGTTGTCACATTGTTTTCAACGGACTTTTTCTTGGACCAACAATCCCTAGACATGTGGCCCTTCTTTCCACAATTGTAACAAATACCTCCAAATCTCTCCAATTGAATTAAGGTAAACGACTTATTGTTGCTCCAACTTTCACTTGTGTATCATGCTTCCTCTTCCTTCAATGTGATGTCTCCCATTTGTTTAGCCATGACTTCTTGGCTGGCTAACATATTTTCAAACTCTACAAGTGATGGTTGAGTGGGTCATCCTTGTACAGCAATAATGAAACTTCTATATTCTAGTCGCAATTCGAGGATAATGATCCTCTTCATTCGATCTTCTCCAATTGCAGACTTCGGGTCTAGTTTAGTAATCTCTCGAGAAATTGACTTGATCTTGTGGAAGTACTGAACAATCGTCATGTCACGTTGTGAAATTGATAACAACTCATTCTCCAGAAGTTGTGGTCTTGTATCGTTCTTCTTTGAGAACAGCATCATAAACGTGTCTCATGCTTCTTTCGGTGTCTTGTCATCTCAATGTGCTCTAACATCTTTTCTCCGATTGTGGTCTTCCAGGCAAACATTGTTTTGTTTGCTTTTATTCTCCATTTGCGCAAGGCGCTGCTAGAATCATCCTCTGACGGCATAGTTTCACTCCCGCCAACGACCTCCCAAAGGTCCTATCCTTGTAATTAGAACATTATGCATGTTGCCCACGTGTTGTAGTTGTTGAATTTCTTAATTCCTCCTACAATTTAGAATTCCTCATCGTGTTGGCAATACCTCTGTAATATCAAATGAGCCTTTTCAACGCAAAACTTGCAGAGTCACGGACTACTCACGACACAAAGAAACTCACTCACTAATAATCTCAAAAAATCATTTTTGATGTAAAAGATCAAACAGAGCTGCAACCACAAAGCATACTAAGAAATTCCAAGAGATCAGACAACCTACACTGATCTTGCTCTGATACCAAATTGTTGAACACAACTCTCTATGGGAAACACTCGCACTCTTTTATTAAGACCAACCGAGAAGAGATTATAAGACAATCTGTAGAATACTACTGCACTTTTTGCTTTGTATTTCTTTGGGATGATGCCCTAGGTAAGATGAAAGGGTATTTATAGTAGAAACTAGAAAATTTATTGATAAAATTTCTAACCTTGTTCCTAAGATACAATCATTTTCCTAAATTTATTCCTAAAATACAAAGTCTCACGTAATTGTCGGGCTTAAACCTATTGGACTAATGATGATATTATAACACAATGCGTGTTGCTTATGCGCGCATGCCCATGTCATGTCAAACCCTTTATTCATCCTGTCTGCATCATTAGTCATTAATTTTTCATGGTCCATTTTCATTACAATAGAAACATTCTCCTCTAGCAGTTTTATCAACCTCAACCCATTTCCCATTTGAGGCAATTGTAGTTTTATTGTTCTTCACATTGGATTTTCTCTTTTTGTTCTTAATCCCAGAGGCTGAAGCTCTAGACTTAGTTCTAGATGTCAGACCTCAAATCTGAACTTACCAGAAGCGGCAACATTTGTCTCCTCATTGTTCCATTTATGTTTTCTTCATAGACTCAAAAGTTGCCTTATCATCTCATACATGCTGTAGCCATGCTCACTAAATAGACTCTTGCCTTTTCATTGGTCTTCATTCAATGATCATATGCATCACCAACATTATGTGCAACATTGACACTAGATTATTGAGAGAATTCCTCATTTGGCACAACTTTCATATCATTTACACTTTATCACAACTCGATTTTTTAGCTTTTCGAAAAATGGATCGTGACGTAGACTAACTGAAGAAAGTAAAAATACGATAAACTTTTCTTTTTTACGAAAAAATAGAGACTCAAGAAATTTAAAACATAACAAATGTATATTTAAAATATTCCAACTATAGTTTAAGTTTAGATACATCAAGGGAAAAAATTAGATGGGACAAAAGACATAAAAACCATACTCTTGAATCTAGGTTCTTTCTCCATGACACCTCTCCATATTACTCTTGTCGTTGACCAATATCTAGTAAATACCTAAAAAACATGTGAAAACTAGAGCAATAAATAGTCTATTTGTAGGCTCGTAATCGTGTCAATGGCTGATGCAAAGGGTACTATTTTAAATCTAACCTTAAGGCATAATCTGGTTCAGTTTTGAAAAGATACTTAACTTTGGTTTATGCACTTGTGTGATTCCACCGATTTTATGAAGGGTGAATCTCAATAAACTGACTGTCCATTTCTACTCCACACACAAAACATAAAACTAGTCTTAGACTTGAACACTCCCCTAAAAGACCTGCTAGATCACAAGTTAGTAAACAATAGAAAGTTGTGGAAAACCTGTGTTTGAGATTCATACCAGAATTCAAAATTTGAATTAAGATCCAACCTCTATTAGCCCTAGCATTTTCCTACCTCCTCTACCCCTGAACCCCCGTGATATAATCTAAGTCTGACATCCCACTTTCGTGATGAAAACATGAGATTTTAATATACTGCATAAATGTAGTGCATATAAAAAGAAATATAAAAAGAAATAATTGAATCGGTCATGTCATCATCTTTTTCTGGTCTTACATGTCCGGTTTGAAAGTTGACTCCATAAGCCTTCACTTACATGTCCGGTTTGAAAGTTGACTCCATAAGCCTTCTGTGAAGGTGTAGAGATTAATTTCATTAAAATTAGTGATCTGTGAAGTGAGTTATCAAACGAGGAAAAAGGCTGCACACCTAACTTCACTTCCAGAAAACGTTCACTTTCCTCTCCTCCATTAAGGGTGTTAGAGAGCTCCACTCCCTTCAATGTCTTTAGTAAATTTCTTTCACTTCCTCTCCTCAGTCTATCTGTATAGTAGACATTGTTGGATTCAAGTCTAGAAAGTCAAGGTATTTTTAGAATATAATATATATGTAACATTTTATATGAAAGATTAAATTAATAAAAATTAACTTAAAAAACTGAATGTATTAAAAAAAATAAAAATAAATAAAAAAATAAGGAAATGGCAAATGGATAAATGGTAAGAAAATTACCAAAAAAAAAATCCAACAAATCTAAATTTCAACACTCAAATAGATTGACATTTGTGAAAAAAGAAATACTTCGGAAACAATCCAGTAGTGAAACTATTTTGTTGACTATGGTTTTTTGGTCTAGCACAATCTTGAAGTAAATCATAATCTTAACTTAAGGACGCTAAACATCAATATAATGAACTGACTTAACATTTGTTAAAAAGAAAATACAAGTTTGAGGCAAAGCATCTATAACATTTTTGTCCTGTCCTATGCTATTGGTACATATATGACATGAAAATTGCTTTTTTTTTTTCATTCTAACTTACTTGATTGTAGTACACGTCTATACAATCCATGAGTCTCCTGCAATTACAAGAAACTTGTTCCCAGAGAGAGGTCATTTAAGTTTGAGAGAATCTGCGAACGAGTTGTCCCAATTTGTTGAGCAATTTCAAGCTGCTCCTCCAACGGTATCATCTCGTAGCTGCCACAAATGCGAACATAATTATGAGCCATTAATCACATAATACAACCAACCAGCCTCAAACGAATGATCATGGGTTTATGAGTAAGGAATACATCTCCATTGGCATGAGCCCTTTTGGGGAAGTCCAAAGCAAAGCCATGAGAACTTATGCTCAAAGTGGACAATATCATACTATTGTAGAGATTCGTGATTCCTAACATGGTATCAAAGTCATGCCCTTAACTTAGTCATGTCAATAGAATCCTCAAATGTTGAACACAGTTGTGAGCTTTGAAGGTGTAGTCAAAAGTGACTCAAGTGTCGAACAAAGGGTGTACTTTGTTCGAGGGCTCCAGAGAAAGGAGTCAAACTTCGATTACGGGGAGACCGTTTGAGAGCTCTATAAGCCTCAGGAGAGGCTCTATAATGTACTTTGTTCGAGGGGAAGATTGTTGAGGATTAGAGAGTCCTACATTGGCTAATTTAGGGAAAATACATCTCCATTGGTATGAGGCCTTTTGAGGAAGCCCATAGCTTTGAGAGCTTATGATCAAAGTAGACAATATCATACTGTTGTGGAGTGTCGTAGTTTCTAACAACTTTGTCTCACTTTAATTGAGTCGACTAAAAAGGTTCAGGACAACTTACTGGCATAGTAATTCACAATCGACAATGCTGTCTGGACCACTTCGATGAACCTTTCCATTTGAATGAAACTGGCGAAACGACCTTGGATTTAAACCACCGACATGGGGAACGGCATCAACAAGCTTCTTTTGTAATGACTGCAGTCTACGAAATGTGAGTTCATCAAGAGGTGCAATACAACCAATACTTCCATCAAGGGTGCCAAATAACAAAGCGAAGCGATTGGTCTTGTCAGAAACTGTACTACTGCCTCTATCTGAGGTGGTCGACAACATTTGTAGCCGTAGAAACTTCGTCACATGAGCACCCACATGAAATTCAGCTCTTGATAGAAGCTTCTGCCCTTTCCAACTCTCAGTCGACTTTGGTGCATAATAAAATATCTGTTGTGGCATATATATATATATATATATATATTGGTATAAACAAGCAATTTGACATGTCTCATTGATGCCACCATGATAAGATTTACTCCAAAATACTTCTAAGAAAATGTTAGTTTACCTGAATATTCTTTTGATCATCAGAGACAGTAAGACTAAGAGTGCTTCCATCGATCAGAAATTCTGTTGCAAAGCAATCTAGAGAACCAAAATCCTTCGCCAACAAGCTAAGTTGAGCTCCCTGTTCTTTCCAACTCAGAAAGTAAATGCTCTTGTGTATATCACCAAGAAGTATGAAATTCTTGACCTGCAGAAGTTCCCACATACATACACTAAGAGAAAGGCTTGAGGTCAAAGAAATGTAAGACTGGAACTTCGTCCACGTGAATAGCAAACATTTCACATTTCTAGATTTGTTATTAACTGAGGCTAAAGTTTCAAGAATGTGGTATTAACTGAAAAGACGAGATCCAAAGCTCAAGTTTGTATGTCATTAACTTCCTCCCCATTCAAGAACTTAAAAACATGGGCCATACACATTGTTAAATAAATTTGACCATTAACAGCAATACTCAAGATCATCTGCCTAGATTTAACATGTAAATCATATATAAGAGATTAAATTGCAGTGAGAAAGTAGAACGTACAATGTTCAAGCTCACAACATATAAGGGTGGAACGTCGTAAAACGCAATGCCATTCAACTCTGCACCAGTCCACTTGTGTAAGATTATTTTAGGACCAGAAGCTATCAATAGATGACCTTGCAGAGAGGCTAAAGCAGAAATAGCACCCTTCAATTCTTTCGAATAAACCTCTGAAACCTGAGAGAAGACAAGAACCAAAGGTTGAAATATCAACCGAGAAAACACAGAATTTTTTTGAAACCTTAAAAAAAAAATTTCCAACATTAACCAACAGAAAAGAAATGGGTAATAATATGGTTAAAGAAAGTTCAGAAACAATATTCATAAATATACCAAGGTCTGCGAATTATCAGCATCTTTTCCAACTGAAAATAAAAGCACTCTTCCTCTTGCAGCAACATCCTCCCCTTGCACATATGCAGTTCCAACTGCTAAAAGTATTTCATTCTCTTTTGTGGTTGTGTTCTACAAAATAAAAGCCACAATATCATTATTTTTAATAAAACTAAAAGACAGATATAGAAGCCACAATGCTATAATGAGGTGTTAAATCTTATGATATCCAGGAGTTACTTCTCAAGATCACTCTATCCCTTTAATGTCCGATTGTTTATCCCAAGCTAGATACTCTATGAAACTGCGAATAAACAAGCATGAAAAGAACACTCGTTTTCATTAACGTTGAATTTTACATATTTAAATTGCCCATATATATGATAATGGTTATGTTTGTCTTTATAATATAAAATGGTTGTTCGAGGAACTTATATTGAAGGAATGACTTTAAACCCTAGCTTACCTAATATCTAGGTATTTAGTTAGATATGTTTTTCTATATTGTTACCTAGTATTTAGGTATTTAGTTAGATATGTTTTTCTATATTGTGTTACCTAGTATCTAGGTATTTAGTTAGATATGTTTTTCTATATTGTTACCTAGTATCTAGGTATTTAGTTAGTCTCTCTATTATAAAAAAACACATGTACCTCTCTAAAAATGAAAAAGAAATATGAGTACGATAATTTACACTTGCAACATGGTATCAGAGTCATTCTATACTAGGAGATCAGATTAATCGGCAAAGCCTTAATCAGAGTCATTCTATACTAGGAGATCAGATTAATTGGCAAAGCCTTAATTAGAGTCATTCTATACTAGGAGATCATATTAATCGGCAAAGCCTTAATAGCTACTAATTTTCCCTTGACCAAATTTATTTGGAGCCTTCATTACTACCGATCTTCCATCTTGACAAAATTAATTCGGAGTTTTCATAGCTACTGATCTATTGATCTTCCACTTTGACCAAATTTATCTAGAGTCTTCATAGCTACCGATATTCCACCTTAACCAAATTCATTCAAAGCCTTTGTAGCTATCAAGTCGTGTTGATATTTTATCAAGGAGAAATTAGAGAATAGATAGTTTGCATGAGTTGTGCCCCCATAGTTCAACTACTAGATGTATGAACAAAAGAACTTTGTAGTTCAATGCTTCATGAGTTAGTATTCAAGCTGGGAACATGATATCTATTAGCTTGAGGGAGAGTGTTGAAAAAATGACCTGAAACTCTAGCTTACCTAATATCTAGGGATTTATTTAGATTTATTTTCTACAATTATACCTTATATCTAGGTATTTAGTTAGGCTTTCTATATTATAAAAGGTACGTGTGCCTTTCTAAAATTAAGAAAAATGTGAGCAAGCTAATTTACAATAGCAACAACTTATATCACCTACAAACATATACAAAAGATTGCATTTGTTTGTTTATCTTTAACTTGGTATCTGAACCAAAAACCCTAGCATTAGAACCCAAGCTGCCACCAAAACCCTACCCACTATCTTTTAACTACGCAGGCTACTTTCTTGGAGAATCCAAATTGAAACTAGCAATTATAGAAAGATGAATGATCATGACAACGATGACTTGGAAAATAACAAGAAAATGGTGGGGCGTAAATGGGTGTTTACCATAAAATGTAACTATAGTAGTTTTTTTGCAAAGCCATTTGGTAACCAGAGGCTTTAACAAACAACATGGGATTTATTATTAGAAGATTATTGCTCATGTTGATAAAGTTTACTATCAGTTTTAACTCGATTTTGCCCTTGCACCAACTTGCATAACATATGCTATTGGTCTTGAAGAGGAACTTTTTAAGTTTATGAAACATAAGTCGACTCCCCAAAGGATGATTATCATACTTGGATGAGTGATGTCAACATACAGCCACTAGTGATGTTCCAAGTGTCTCACTATAGTCATTCTTGCAAGAGAGCCGACATGAACCTAGCTCAACCGTCGTTTTCTCTTGAGGTCAGAGGTTCAAATTCTCATCACTTACCTTTGTTGTACTCAACAAAAGCCATTCATGCAAGAGTAGCAAAATAGCGTAGGAGAGGAATTCTACAAGAAACTTAGATGCCATGTGAACTAATGAACATTTTGAGAGAATGCTAATTCTTATTTCATATGCTGGAGTTAAAGGTCAAAGGATTAATATGCTTGTGAATGTAAGAAACTTACACTACTCATAATACAATATACATGCTACACCAATAATTAATAAACAGTAGCTGTCCATATTTACGAAAATAATTGTGCTACTTTAGTTTTCCTTATTTATAAATGATCTTTCTCCTATATCAAAGAGCCTTGTATAATTCCCAATATAATTACATAAGTATAATATTATTTTTCTTTTGTCTACAACTATTAACTCATCACACCCTAGTGAAAAAGAATTCCAAAAGACAGCTTGAAATTTGGGGTGTATAGGATCACCAAAAATGACGAACATGGGAAGGGGAAAAAGGCAAAAGAACTGACCAAAAGTGTAACAACGCGAATGGTAAGGGCGTTTTCAGAACTGTGCATAGCAATTGTAGCCCTAGTTTGCCAAGGGCCACCAGACTTTTCTGGTTCCAAAATCCGAATCTCAAACTCTTCCACTGAGTAAGTTTGCTGCAGTTCATCAGCACTCAAGTTATGATTCTCAACGTGACCAGCATCTTGATCAACCATAGATGAAAGCACTTGATTCAACGGCTTATGAACCTGCAGAAGATATGCCACATCATTGTTACAGCATAAGTTTGCACTCCGATGGGGAAGAAAAATATACAGTTATTAAATTAGGCTCCACAGCTTACAAATCATTAGTTGAGCAAGGTAATTCCGGGGGTAAGAGTCATAATTAAGAGTATATCCCAGAATGTTAATCAACCCCTTTTAGATAATCCAAGTGGAACTTACAACACTTTTCTGCCACCAGATAATGGTCCAAACTATATGAAAATTTATGTTTCCACAGAGGGGCAGTACCACTCTCATTTGTTTCTTGCTTGAAGAAATTTGGATATACCGTATTATGTAACAATTTGACTAAAAAAAATTCTCAAACCAACATAAATAGGATAACAAAAGAGGACTAATCTTCATGCAAACCTGGTCTTAGAAAAAATAAATATCATTTTCAAATACAGAAATGTGTTGTTGAGAAAACAACTCCTTAACTCCATCAAAATCAATGAGAACTTGGGAGAAGATGACAGAAATCTGATGAATCAAAGAAAGAAAACTGGAACAGAAGGACGCTGAAGAACCGCCTGAAACCTAATCAGAGAGCGCTAGGAAGGAGAGGAGAGATCTTCCCGTCATCAACAATGCAATTTCCTTTGTGGGGGGAGTCTTAGAAAATTAAACTAATCTGCATCTATTTTTACTTTATTACCAGATCATACCAATTAAATTGTTAAAAGAGAATTCATTCTTACCAGATATTATAAAGATAAAAATTAATAATATTTTATATCCGTAATTGTCCTTCTACTGTAGTCTATATTTATTTTGAATAAGAAACGAAACTTTTGATTGATGAAATGAAAAGGGACTAATGCTCAAAAATTATAAGCACCACAAATATTTCTTAACTACCATACTCCAATATAACAAAGTTAAATGAATCAACTCTCATCCATGGATGCATTAAATATTTCTTAACCACCAACAACCATATTAATCTTTCTCTAATGATACTCCAATGATACTATCAAATAAATGATCGAAATACAAATCATTATTACAAAATATCATAAAAACTTGAATAATATTTTAAATTAGCAATTGTTAGTCTAATAAAAGTTATATTATTCGCTTGTAGATGATGTAACTTCATTTTAATTAGTGGTTATTGGAAAATATGACATAAATGGTTAAAATAAAGCATAGCATTATCAAATAGGAGAATAATAAAATAGATCAAAATTTATCATTAACTTATGCTAATTAAAAAATATATTAGCATACTATTTAGTAATGTATTTTTTATTGGTTAGAAATATGAAAGAAGTTCTCCACAATTCAAATGTGTTCAATTCCTATTTCGTTCCCGAACAATTTACAATAAACATCAATAGGTTCCAAATTCCAATTGAGGATTCAAAGAATAACATTCCTATTTCCATCCTACGGGTAAAAATCTATAAATGAAATATAGATAATGCACTAGAGGTTACATCATAATGTGAAAACTTCGTGACAAACATACAATAAAGGAAAAACGGGAGAAGATGAAGTACAAAAGTTCTTTATTCTGCTGCGTAAGTCATTAGTTCATATGGAAGCAAAAATCAAGATAATGAAAGAAAATTTTACTGTGAGCTCTAACTCTTCAGATGATGTCATCCGCAGTACACAGCAAAGCATCAGTTGTAGTGTAAGCATGTAGAAGCAAAAAAAGTTGAAAGAATGAAAATATAGAAGTACTCACAGGTGCTGAAATTATAACGGGGTACAGATTCTTCTCGTGAAAGTAGGTGACCTGGTGTGGTGTTCCTTTCAATGGAACCTGAGCAGAATTCAAATATTGTGCACCAGCTAAAGTTAACGAAAGACGAACAGATTCAAATAAAAATAAAATTAGAATGGGGAGGGGGGAACATACTTTCTGTACCGGCCAGTAATTATCATAGTTTGATGTAGATGGAAGTTGACAAATCTTTAAAACACCCTAGGACATGCAAACACCAGTAAGTGCTAAGAATCATACACAATAACTGTGGGTGGGAGGGTGAACTAAAACAGGACACTATAAAAATTTCTGACCTGTGACGTGACATATATAAGTCCATGGTTACAGTTGACATTATGTAGCACTGTAAAGGCAACGATGGGTCCATCACATAGCTGCGCAAGGCAAGACGGTCTTAGTAAGGAAATTACACATGCCTTTTTAATTGCCATAAAATAAATCTAAATCAAAGAAGAAAAGGAAAGAAAAAAATAATTAAAGTCTAAGCTTCCCTCCAGAAAGCATGCTAACCAAAATTACAAGACTAAGAGTTAAAAGAATATGTCAGGTCGACACAACTAAAATTTTTTAAATTTTCATAGATAGCTTGCGAAGCAATAGAATTATGATCATCTTTTCACATCAAATAACCAGCCTGAATGAGAAAGTAACGATCAAAGTTCAAAATGAATTTTGTGACTTGTCATTAACCCACAAATAAAAAATAATAATTTTCATAAGAGCCACAAATAAAAAAGAATAAATATAGACAAATAAAACAAGAAAGACATGAAAGCTTGTCTGACAACTAACACTCACTTTTTTCTTCCTTTGGAAGCAGAATAAAGTATTGTCAAGACAAATGAACCCGATAAAGAAGTTAACAATTTCACATGTACCAACAGACTAATTGTAATTAATGGGACTAAAAATAAATAATAGATCCTCCAAAGGAAACTAAGATAGGAAGTATCGCAACTTGTCAACATCAAACAAAAATGATATTTCAAAACAAAATTATAACAAAAGGAATGCTAACGCTTCATGTTGTCTAAACCTCATGCACTATCAGGAATAAATTAGACAAGTACCTGAGGATGAATTCGAAGGCGTTCTCTAAATACCATAAACCAAGCAGGTCTTGACCCACAAAGAAATAACCCCTGGTAACCAGAAATATTCTTGAAAATAGATAATCTACGGGACAATGCTCCATTTGGCATATCATCCCTTCCTTGTATGTCCAAGGGGACACGAAGAAATCTCAAATTTCTTAATCTAGAAGAACTCATATTACTTGAGCTATTTTCCATAGAAACAGAATCATCAATTTTAGAGGCAGTGTCTGAACTCTCAAATAAATAAGCATGGTAACAAAGAATTGTCCCGTCTGTCAATATCCCAAAAAGAAATGGGCGGCTATGCTGCCCTGACCACCTCTGCATGGCTACCTCAGTGACCTTCATATTTTGTGAACTTTCATTCCTACCATTGTTATTCAATTCCTGAGAATTTCCATCCAACCTCTCAGAACTTTTCTGTGAGTCTGATATTTGAAAATCAACTAAATGTGATTTTCCAGAAACAAATTTATCCACATAGAAAACGCTGGTGAAATTAGGCACATCAAATATTTCAAGGTCCCCACTATCGTAACAAGCAACACAATATATGTCACCCTGATCTTGGAGTGAGCCATCAGTACCATCAATTGTCTCCCCAACTCCTGTAGAAAGCCATGCATCTGTACTTGTCATCCGAAGCCAAGGCTCAATGCCCTTATCATGGTAAAGAGTGCAACAAGATACACACTTTTTTGAACTCCCAAAGGCGGCTGGTGCAGATACAGAAACAGAGCAAGAAGAAGGATCTGTGACAAAGTAAAAGCATGTGAAACACAGACACAAAACAAAACATTGTAAACATAAATGAAAGTGTGAATAAAATAACAATAGTCCCTTAATCCTTATACCAAAGATAAACAACATTAAGGATCTTATTCAACACACAAGTAACCCCAGAAACATAGACAAGGACAAGTAACACAATACAAAATGCTGAAACATGTCAATTTTTTTTAAAAAAAAGTATGACATGGACACACGTATTTGGTTTTTTATTTATGTTCTCTAAATGGTTTTTTGTTTATGTTCTCTAAATGGTTTTTTATTTACGTTCTCTAAATTTTCCCAACCCTGTCGACAACAACTACCATCTGTCTTAACTAAAAAATTCATCATCATGAATTCGCAAAATTTTCCACAATATTTTAGATTGAGCTAAAAGAATCTATGTTCGCTATTTAAGTAAATGATGCAACTCAAAATGCCTTTGGATTTGGTAGGATACATTGGCATGATGTTCGGTTTAATTTTGATGTTATTATGTAATACATGGATATGCAAAGTAAGTTTCAGATGAAGGATTTAGGAACACTAAAGCACTTCCTAGGAATGGAATTTGAAAGATCCAAAAAGGTAACTTTGTGAATCAAAGAAATATATTAGACCAAGGACCTAGGAATACTAAAGTACTTCCTCCGAATGGAATTTGCAAGATCCAAAAAAGGTAACTTTGTGAACTAAAGAAAACATATTATTGATATACTAAGAGAAACAAATTTGGTTGGGAGCAAGGTAGTTGAGACACCTATTGAACCAAATTTGAACATCAATTTTTGTCCTTTGTGCTTCATCGTTAAACCATGCCTGGGGCATACAAACATGGGGTTGTCCCACCAACTATGAAACATCAATTTTGTTAGCAAAGAATAAAACTTAGTAGAGTAAACAAGTTTCCTGGCAAGTAGCAACTAAGATGACAATATATTAAATTAAGTAAATATACAATCTAATATGATAACACATTGTCTCCGCTCACAATTGGAAGATCCTTCAACATACCTCCAACAAGTAATCGAATACTTCCATCCGTCATAGTCAGCAAGACATATGGATCACTAATAGATGCAGACAACACAGTACAACCTTCAGGACCATTACCAGATTCATTGCCAGGGACTACCAAGTTCAAATCTTGAGTCATAAAAGACCCATCCAAAACTCGTGCACCAGTTTCATAGACCTGGATAACTCGACGCCTAAAGAGGCAAACAAGAGGTCAAAACATTGAAAAAAAACCATACTATTCTTTAAAGGAAAGGAAACTTTATCCAACAACAATAATGAAATAAAGAGAAACGGGGAGTATAGACAAATCAAAAAATAAATGAATAGAAATAGAAATAAAAACATTTATTCTTTATTAAAAAAATGTGACCTTGCTTTTTAAACATTAAAACCGAAGTAAGATTTATTTTTTCATTTTCTAGAATTCAAAAATCATTTTTGATAGGAAGATTTTATTTGCTTCATGTTATTTTCTTTCTAGCATATCAATTAATTGTTTACAAATTTTATTTTCTTAACATTTTATCCAAGAGTTAGAATTTCCTTCAACGTCTTGTGGTCTCTTACCTTTTGAAGAATAAAATGTTTTAGCGTTCTTCTTAATCCTTCGCTTAGTAGCGCACATTGTGAGCTATCTTTAGAACATTATAAAAGATGACATCCTAGATACTCATATAGCAAATATTAGGTAATTTACGTAACTGAAATAAGGTAGCACTCACCTTCCAAACAAGTTGCCCGCAGCAATTGTTCTCCCTTGCACAAAGTAATCAACACTCTCAGTGACTTCTGTTAGGAGATCTCCAGTTTCAAGTACCTGTCAATACAATAGTGATAACATTGAGAACACAGATGGATATCTATTGGTCATTGTTATATGTACATTGTGTATTGATGTAGATAGTCAACTATTTGTCTAGTTATTAAACAATCCTTGGTTCAATGCTTATCTATTTATGTGTGTGTGTGTGTGTGTGTGTGTGAATAACGTTATGGTACACACATGAATATAGGAGCTTATTACTCTTTTTTCCTAGCTTAAGGCTATATGTGTGTGTGTGTGTGTGAATAACGTTATGGTACACACGTGAATATAGGAGCTTATTACTCTTTTTTCCTAGCTTAAGGCTTCCATGTATTCCCTAGTTCAAACAAAAAACTTCCTAACATTTTGTCTTTAATTTCTATTATGGCTAGAACAAAACCAAAAATGTTTGTTTTCCACTCCTTTGTTTTTTCCACCTTTTATATGAGAAAATTTTATTGATGTGTGAAATTTAAGAAGGGATGTGTTAAACAAAGCTTCTCAATTCACAATGAGTGACTACATGAAGAAAAAGTATTAGACAATTTGCACCAAGATAAAGTGTGGTAACTGATAGGAGCTTATTACTCTTTTTTCCTAGCTTAAGGCTTCCATGTATTCCGTAGTTCAAACAAAAAACTTCCTAACATTTTGTCTTTAATTTCTATTATGGCTAGAACAAAATCAAAAATGTTCGTTTTCCGCTCCTTTGTTTTTTCCACCTTTTATATGAGAAAATTTTATTGATGTGTGAAATTTAAGAAGGGATGTGTTAAACAAAGCTTCTCAATTCACAATGAGTGACTACATGAAGAAAAAGTATTAGACAATTTGCACCAAGATAAAGTGTGGTAACTGATAGGAGCTTATTACTCTTTTTTCCTAGCTTAAGGCTTCCATGTATTCCGTAGTTCAAACAAAAAACTTCCTAACATTTTGTCTTTAATTTCTATTATGGCTAGAACAAAATCAAAAATGTTCGTTTTCCGCTCCTTTGTTTTTTCCACCTTTTATATGAGAAAATTTTATTGATGTGTGAAATTTAAGAAGGGATGTGTTAAACAAAGCTTCTCAATTCACAATGAGTGACTACATGAAGAAAAAGTATCAGACAATTACACCAAGATAAAGTGTGGTAACTGATTGTCGAAGAGCTTTGTATATGTTTGTGCCTTCTCCGTGAATCCACATATGTGTGTTGCATATGAAGGTATTGAGGATCCTTTTCCAAAAATTTTGAACATATGTGTGTTGCATAAATAAGTGGCTTTGTGATTCGTTATTTTTTTTTTTTTTTCACAGCTGGCTTGTTGTAAACAGATTTTTCGTAGATTTTCACTTGTGCTAATGGCTTTATGCACTATTTTTCAAAAGAACTTTAGGGTGATTTCCTTTGCATATTATTTTTGCTAGCATGGGGTTTATTTCTCTGCTTTGTTGTGTAGGCCAGGGAATGTTGAGTCATATTGTCCCTTTCGGTGATGTGCCGCAGGGGTTTGACCAAGGGAACTATCCAAGAATGCCTCCTGATGTTTCTGTGTTAACCTCGACATCCTCCACGGTGTAGATTCCTTTTAGTGTTGCTTCGGTGCAATGGAAACTGACCACAACATCAACAAACAAATCTCCATTGAAGCAAGAGTTTATATTGACCATAAGGGGAGTCTTTGATGATGTTGATGGTAGAGAGACTTTAGTTGGTATCAAAACCTACGAGTTTTTCTTTATTCGGATGGTGGCTTCTATCAGGTCTATACATGAGTTGGAGTCTTTTTGACAACCTCAACAGAACCTCCACATGCATCTCCTATATGTTTCAAAGCTTCAATATCCCAACGATTGAAAAGGAGATTTTTTATTTTAATCCATCCATATGAAAGACCCACTGGGCCGCTCGAGTGTTTCTGACCATGCTTCTATATTTCACCCTATAGTTTCCAACTTTCTTCAAACTTTTTTGTTACAAATTAAAGAGACCTTTTCATTTGTCTTGCAATGAGGATTGTCTTGTCTACTCCGTAAGGTTTTAGATTACAGAAATCGTTGAGCATGGATTGTACACTCCTGTCTATTATAGTCGTAAAAAGATTTCTGTGTAATATTAACCATTGTGTCCCATATGATATGAATAGGAGAGGCGGGAAGCTCAGTGTTTATCATCTTGCCAAATCTTCAACATAAAAATATTCTACTTTGTACAGGATGAAGTAATACTTTTGATCTATGCAACTACTTGAACCCATCTGCATAGAACATAAAAATGACCTTGAAAGTAGTTGGACACTTGAGATTGGAGAGGGATAATACATATGAAAATCTTAACTGGAAGAAGAATCTACGGAAGAGGAATAGGTGTTGAGGGTTCCATTGGGTGTACTCCTAATAAACTAGAATATTAAGAGTGAAAAATCCTTTGCCCCCATATATTACATACAAGCTTCCATGGAAGGTTCTACTTAGCATCCTTACAGAACGCTATAGGAAAGAAAATTAAGAGAGTGCGAAAGAAAGTCAACGGAATTCACTTTTATTTCTAAAATCATGAGAAAATAAATTCACCACCAAACCCTATCGACACCATAAACCTAAAATCAAATCAAGAAAGAGAAAAAAGAAAAAAACAAATTACCATTGTGCGAGCCTCAAGGCTTATAATCAAATATGCATGATACTCATCATCATCTGAAAGCATTCTAGAAGAATCAGCACTACTACCACGAGTATTTTTGTGGTAAACAGTCCAAATGCCTTTACAACCTGGGAGCTCAACCTGAAAATCCCATAAATGCACGTTTATGCCAGATATGGCTACTACAATCGTAGTATTGTCAAGTCAGAATGTCAACAAACCGAGGGAATATTTGCTGATAACCAGAACTTTCTTTCTATGGATTTATTTGACTGTTTTTTACAACCGAGAACAATGGTTCAGTCATATAAGAATGGTATCATTTACAGTATTGAAACAGAAATCAAAGTTTTTAGCCTCCTTCGCAAGACATGAAAATGTAATCATAATAATTCCACTTACTCTATAAGAGAAAAGAGAATAACTTCAGGATTATAGCCTGCGGATTTTCAAACATAATGCAAACTAACAAATACTCAAAGATACGAAAAAAGAAAAAAGAGAGAAAAAAAAAAGACCAATTTGAGAATATGAATACATCCCAATTTAAAGACAAGGGTGAAGTAACCAAAAGCTGGAGATTGCTCCTTGAGTTATTTGGAAACACACAATACAATTTAAAAATCTGAAAAATTTTGTGTCAACAAACCAAAGCAAATGAATATTAAAAAAAAACGAATGATTTTGATTTTCCAGATCCACACAACATAGAATACAACTGATGGCATAAGCCAGGAATGAGGGAGCTTTAATTGCAGCATCTTTCTGACATATTAAGGCTGCTGTTTATAATAATCCGGATAAGAATATTTTACCATAAAGTTTTATTCACATTCATACCTAAATGGAACGCATCTTATTATAACATTTTTATAAACTATATATGTTTTATTTTGATAAAAAATTAAAATTTAATCCATACATAAATTAACTATTAATTTTTTAAAAGAAACCATTTTACAGTTCATCGTCTATATATCACAATATACCTCAGTAATCATTTCAGGGCGAATTGACTGCCGAAGAATACATAATGCACCATTTTTACCATTACCCGAACAACAAACCTACAAATTATCAAAGAAGAGAAATTACATATCTTCTTTTACTGAATACCAAATTTCACAAGGTTATTAGGTTACTAACTAGTTCATAATTGCTTTGTTTGGCAATTCCAGTGGCATTAGCATCTGCATTAATTCTTAAACCGTAGGAAAAGTCCTTCAGAGGCCCAATATTGATCAATGAGTCTCTAACAGCGAAAGAAAAGCTTTTCTGCGTGCATGAAAAGAACTTGATGTCAGGAAGCCAAGCAGCAGGAATTCAAATAAGAGTATAAAATTCTGAGCAACATAATGTCCATCTATATTCCTGGTTATGGTTCACTATCGAAACTAACATTCATCTTTTCTCTCTCCCTCTATCTCTCTCTCTAACTCAGATACTATATAAAAATATATTTCTCTCGACGCAAATACAACTATTAGTAAGTTATTGGAAAAGTTTATGCCTCGTCATTGCCAAAAGAATTGCTCGTCACTGTGATGCTTAGATAAGTCTTATTTCTCAAACTCTAGCCAAATCTTGGTGAAGGTAGACGATAGGGTTTATATTTATTGATATTAATAAGTCAATACATTATTTTTACAAGTCAAAAACAGTAAACCAATAACACTTGAAATAATTAACTCACGATGATTGTACAATGGGAACATACTAACTAGTTTAACTAATCAACTTCAAACTAAACCTAACACAACCTGACCATACAAACCGAACAAACATTTTTGCAAGTGCACATGATGAACCATCATTAGTGGGTTTATTTGTAACATTCATCTGGGAACCTATAAATTGCAGGTATTCCATACTGGGAAGTTCTTGATTGCTTATCTCTCTCTCTCTCATTTTTGGCTTTTATCGGAGCCTTTGGATCCTTTTCAATTTATTCATAAAGGTAAAACATCTTCGAAACAAGAGAAGAGGATTAAGAAAGATTGAAACTTTGTTCACATTGTCCATTATATATAACCTGAGCAGATTCCGTATTATTTGAAACACCGTACAACGATAGCTCATCCCCTCCAACCATATCTTGTAGAGCATCAGAAGATGATCTACGCATTCTCTTTGATGTTGGAGCATCAACTTCAATATCTCCAACCTATAAAGTGTACAAAATATTAATATGCAAGGCACTGAAGACAACTTGGAATATGTACGGATAAGCTAATCTCAACATGTAATGTTCAAGGAAAGAAAATTTCAAATGAACCACAAATGAACTTATTCAACTACATATTTATTAGTAAATGAACTTCCTTATTCTCAACGAAAGGAAACTCGAATAAAACTTCATTATCTCCTATCAATTCAACTTAAGACCTTAAGTTATTGGAGTAAAAATAACATCTTAATGAGACAATTACCTTAATCAGCTAAACTACAAATTAGCGGAAGAATCTAAATATTAGTTCGTGGAATATAAAATTTCATATGGATAATAAATGAACTTATTCAACTCCATACTTTATCAATAAATGAACTTCCTTCTTCTCAATGAAAGGTCATATGCTGATATTTGTTAAATAATAGAAGGAATGCTCTGCGCTAAAAAAAGAGAATACACTAGCAGCAAATAAACAGAAACTTAATTATTAAAGAAAAGAAAATAATAATAAAGGGTGCATAAAATCAAACTGACATAAGTGTGATTGCGTTTGAAAAACAGGGAGAGTAAGAATCACCAAATGCAAGGAAACAACATTTAACTAGAACTATCCAAAGTAAGCAACAAAAGCAAGTCCAAAGTAACTAGCAAAACTAAGTTCATGGAGCCTGACGAACCTCGTCCTTTAGACTGGATGCCAATCCTGAGGATCCCACTCCACAACTAAACTGTACAAGCAAACTATCTCCCAATCGACTGCCCAGAAAAAATAATGAACTTCCAATTGATGCAATGCCCTACATATCATTTCAACAAAATATAGATAGATAGATAGATAGATAAACATCAATTTAAATATTTTTTCATGTTTTCTATCAATAGCAGAATATATATATTTAAACATAAACATCGCTTCTGAATCAAGCTAACAACTAAAAGGGAAGGGCAACGTAGTTTCATGGTATCCAGGCTGAAAACTACAACATATCTAACTAACCGATGTAAGTACTGAAGCTTTAGACTTCGAAAGATCAAGTCTCTGCACAACACTGCAAATCAACAAAGTATATTATCCCATGCTAAAAATGTTCCAATGAGAGAAACTGACAATTATATTGATAATGCTTTGCTAATGGAATTATATGGGCACCAAGAAAAATGGAAGTACTCACCGTCCATCATAGACAAGTGCCAGCAATAATAGTTCCCCAGTTTTGGTTGACAGCAAGGCCACATCATTTAGCAACCATGTAGCATGGGCAGCATCCAATTCCACATTGAAATTTGATCTAGGCATATCTTGACTGAATTACAATGACGAGAGCATAAGTTGAAGCAAAAAAAATCAAGAGATGAAAAGGCTATACCAAAAAGATGAAGTAGCCCACAAAAGGGCATTTATTGCACACCACTGCAAACCTCCTTTCAATCCTGATAACTTACTTCATTCTAACCAAGGACCCCAGAAAACAGCCTGAAACTCCAAAAACAAAATAACCCTACTTCTACCAATAAAGATAAGATCGGAGAAAAACTACAGCAACAAATCCCTACAGTAAGTGTTGGGAGTAAAAGAAATCCAAATTGTCAACCTGGCCCAACTGTTCAAGGAGAACAAAAATTGTGCTTAATAAGGTGGTCAAAATTATAGAGAACCAACAACAGGCAAGACGGTTTACCAGAATTGACCTTTGAAAAACATCAATGGTGTTGATTTTCTAGCAAGCTTCTCACAAAAAAGGTAGAATTTCTCGACGAAGGGAAAAGGGGGTATTAAGAAGAGATGAAGGAAAAAAATAGTAAAAAAAGAAAATTAATTTAAAAAAGAAAGAAATAAAGCACAAGAGAAGAACCCCAAAGGATGCAAGAACCACAACATTTTATCCTGAATAGCAAAATTAAGATAGCATCTCGACAACTTGCAGAGTGTGGCAGGAAGCTAAATTAATAGTCTCCAGCTCAATAAAATTTGAGCAAAACTGATGTGTTCAGTCTTTCTTATTATTTAGTAGCAAGAGTTTACAGTATCTTTGTAGTTTCCCAACTCTTTTAGTTCGGTTGTTAGGTTAGCTTTGTTTTCCTTTTTTATGACAGGTTACTTAACTTTGTTAGTTAAGCCTAGCTTTAGTTAACTTAGATAGTTAAGCCTACCTTCCAGTTTATCCTATATACATGGGGCTTCATCTTGTATTTGAGGCAATAATTCATTAATGAAACTCTCTCAATATTTGTTCTAAACAAAAAATAACAATAATAATAATAATAATAAATTTAAAAATAAATAAATAGTTTTGAGGTGGCAAACATTGAAAGGAATCCAGGGAAGTAATGGAATGACAAGAAGATGAAGTCCATTAAATAACCAGGTTAAAGAAATCAAACGAAGGGCACTGCACAACAATCCTCAGTAAAATGAATTTGAATGCCATTCCTACTTAATAAAAAATTAACAAAATAGATGAAATTAGGTCGACATTGAGGTATAAACTTCCAAGGACAATGACCAAAAGGGTACAGGAAAATGCTCATCAACCCTAAACCTCTCAATCACTCAAGGAAAAAGAAAAACAACGTTCCACAGATAAATTATCCAGCATTACTGAACTAAATGCCAAAATTGATTTACCTAATGTCCCAGCATGAATACCAAACTAAAAACTGATAAAAAGATATAAGACAGATAACATGTTTCTTTCTATCTGATAACATGTTTCTTTCTATCTTTCCAATTTCAAGGAGGAGAAGAGCATAATTATTCAAAGCCAACATGAATAATTATGAGAGAGAAGAGGTAGGAAATAGTCACGTAAATATAAAGAAAAAAAGTAGATAAATAAACAAAAAAAAAATGAAAATGAGAGAGAAGCGCAACCTGCTATCAGGGGAAACAGCATAATTATTCAAAGCCAGCATGCATGAAGCTGACTGAAATAGAAAACAGGTCATTAAATTACAACACAAGTATGATAACAACTCCAATGTTAAAAACCAAAATGTAAAGTGGAGAAAGCCATAGAGGACGAGACCACTCACACAAAAAATTACTTCCAACTTTTTTCTATTTTTCCTTTCTTTTCTTTTCTTTTTTTTTTTTTTTTGGCGGCGGACAAATATTTTTTTTAACAGAAAATAATTTGTTTATTAAAAATACTAGAACATAAATTGAATGCTACCTGACTGAGATAATGAATACTATTTGCACTGACAACAAGTACTCCACCAATTGGTGATGGCACCGCAAGTAGCTTGTAAGCATCATGAGGAAGGTTCTACAGCAAAGTAAGGGAAACGGTAAAAGCAAAAGAAAGAAAATTATTGTCAATTGAAAGAGTTCTAAGAAAAGAAAAATTAATAGTAACTTGTAACTAATTAAGACCCCCTCACCCCACGAGTACCATGGAATTTGAAATTGAACAATGAGCATCTTGATCAAACAATAATCATTTTACGAAACTTTTTGTGCAACTACCACCATTTCCACACAATTGAAATAAATACAGGCCACAAGATTAACCCAGCTTTTGTCAAGAATTGATAGACATAACAATGTTTTAAGAGATCAAAGGTGGGCAAGAGGCTTTTCAACTGATACAATGTGTCACGCATCACTGCTGCATGACATGTTAAGTCTCAATTTTTAAAAAAAAAAACCTCATTATAAAAAACAAAATCAAAGTATTCCTTTCTTTCACAATAAAACAAAATTTTTATTGACAAAATAAAAAATTACAATAAAATTTATAATAACTTCCAAAAGTAGAACATAATAGCCCAACCAAAACCAAAAAACAAAAACACACAAACTCAAAACAAAAGACCATAAAGAATCAATACAGAAAAGTAAAGCGTGTCACTTTTCTAAATATATATTTTAAAAACTATTATCTACATCATCATTAATATCACTGATGTAATCAACTCACTCTTAACTTCTTGTGGTACAAGCAAATATAGCTAAAACACCATAACTCACGGTACATCAATATTTATACTATAAGTGGATGTTTATATCTTTTAGAACTCAAGAACAAAGTTGTACAACCTATAGAACAGATCCTGTTGAAGTACAGCTATAGTGGATGTTTATATTTTTACAAATTGACGTTATTCTTCTAGCATTTCTATAAAGTATAAAGACTCCAAGCACGTTCTTCCATGTACAGTGGATTGGAAATTTATACGCCATTCAGCTATCCAGCTATTAGCATTCATACGGCATTCCAAATGAAATAAAAGCCATAATAATGCCCCGTTTCTGGGCAAAATAATCATACTGAAACCATATACCTACATGTAGATTGGAAATATTATCATCGATATGGATAATGATTGATATACTGCTATTTTAGTCCAAGAAACAAAACTGTTCATGGATATAATGAAAAGAGTCTATGATTGATACACTATTACTCGTGATTCAAACTATCATTTGATAAAAATGCTATATTTGTAATTTCAACGCCCAATAAAACCATGTGTAATTTCTACAAAAATGTCGATTAATAAAAAGGTCTAAATGAAATAAATTATTTGATAAAAATACTATATCTGTACAGTTTATGTTGGTGAAGTTTATGAGCTTCCAGGTAGGACGGATCCAGCTTTATACTTACATTGGCAGACCATATTAGAGGATGCTGCTTCAAGGTTGTGCTAATACTTAGCGCAGAAATCATACACGTGTGATGCTTCCATGCAACACGGCCGGCCCAGGTAAGTTCCTGCTCATGGAGGATCACCATCACAGGTTCAATATAACCTAAAAAATAGAGAAAACTTCCATCAGAAATATCATACAAGAAAGATTGATTCAAATATTGATCTTTTCATGAAAAACTAAACTTTATTTTTAAAAAGAAGAATGAAACAAACATTTCATTGAACAAGTGACAAGTTACAAAGTGAAAATGTACGAAAACCACCATCCTGAACTCTAATAAAAAAAACAGAACCCCACACTTGAAAATGTAAATACAAAATCTACACCAAAATTTCATGGAATACAAGAAGTTTAGGGGTTCTAGTAAGCGATCTTTGGTTAAAAAGTTCGTACATCAAGCTTGTCCTCTTGTTAAGATCTTGTTTCATAAAGAAGCAAGGGGAGATGAAGAGATATTGAAATTCAATTTGTCAGAAAACTAATCCATCACATTTCTATTACTAAATAAGCTCAATGATTTGGAGGAGAATACAATGGTTCGTTTGAATCATGGGTTTCGTTTGGTAGGTATAAATATAAATGTCTAAGATGTTAAATATTTATATTTGGACATGTAAGTGAGTCAGCGACTATTTGTAGGATGGTGATGAGTTTAAAATAAGTACTCATCTTGTCAATTGGGGTGGACTTCCCTTCCTATTTTCTATGGGGTAGGGGGGTCTGGGAATAGGATCCTTCAAACACTGGAATAATGCTCTCTTTTGTTGAAATGGCTTTGGAGATTCGTGAATGAAGAAAGTTCTCTATGGAAGGTAATAACGAGTGTGTATGGAGAGGAGGAAAATGGGTGGTTCACTCTTCTTCCTGAAGGGAGTACAGACGCCACAATCATGCTCAGGTCTGCATGAGCATTTTTCGTTAAATATAACATCCTCTTGTAAGCCACCAAAAAATATATTGGCGCCTTTTTGAGGATCTTTTATATTGCTTCTTCTAATCATCTGATATCCAATGCTCATTCTGCTTTCAATGAGACAACTCTTGCTGAGTGGGAAAGTAATTCTAAGATGCTCCTATTGATCAGAAAGGGTAAGCCATGAACATAATGCATTACGGCGTCTTGATACTCCATTTATTCCAAAATAAAATATATGTTTTCAATGAAAAACTTAATGAACAATTTAAACCAAAGAAGAATGATCAACGCTGTCAAAATTCTTTAAATTCTTCTAAATGTCCCCATCGTTAAAATGCTATAGGATACTAAAAATTGAGACAAAATAATAATAGATTAAAAAAATACAACACGAGGGTTAAAATAAAGCAGGATAGGCAAAATAGAAAATCAAGGAACTTCCAATACACACTCACCATGTACAAATACAAAATCCTTTACATGCTTCACATCCAAATCCCTTAGGTTAATTAGGTATGACGATTCAACTCGAGCAGAACTTGCACCTACGTTACCGCAAGCTTCATCATCCACAACCAAACCGGAACCAGCCTAACAAACAAATCATGAGAAACCAAACTTTCACTAAGATAAATGAAAGCTACAGACATGCAAGGCAAAAAAGAAAAAGAGAATTGCAAAAGGAGCCTAAGAAAACTAATATATTTCAAATTTTAATCTATCCGCCATAGGAAGGAAGGATTGAAATTCTTTCGTGGATGCTTGACCTAACCATTCAAACTTATAAATAAAGCTACGGATAGTACACCATATTTTATTAGAACATAGGAGCATCATTTTGTCAAGTACTTGCCATGTCAGTAAGGAGTTATCAATATGGAACAGATTCAGCATGCTCTACCAACACTTGCAAAGTTAGATTGATTATTACCAATCGACGTAGAAGTTGTCTCATGATGACTATTGTTTTTTACCCATGGTACCCCAAAAAAGTCACATCTTGTACTCACTCCTCCAAGAGATGCTCTAGACTGATTTGTTTTTAATCTATCAATTATGTTTTTCTCAAAAGATACTAATTGTAAGAGATCAAAAAGGAATATATGAAATATGGGAGAGGAGGTATCCCAAATCCCAAGGGGTTACAAGAAAAAACTTCCCAATTGGCAACAATATGGAAAAAATCATAATTACAAAATTCTTTAGACTTGGATGCACCAACAGGAAGAATAAAAGTTAATGGTGTCCCACAGTTTGTTTCAATTCAACTCCAGTCCATTGAACATTATTTGGTTTCTTTCAAGTCCCACCCACCAAAGGAATGAGCACATTGCGTTACTTTCATGACATTTTAAGTTAGAACCCTGTAAAAGTTGAACCACCGCGTCCTTATGATGATGATGAAAACAGCAACTAATGCCAAAGAGATTGAACAGCTTTGCCCAGCAATCTATTGCAGTGGAAGAAAACATGCCAATGGCTTTCATGGCTTTCTTTTTTTTTTTTTTTTTTTTTTTTTTTTTTTTTTTTT
>NW_019268613.1:400391-410448 GCF_002738365.1 Cucurbita moschata | reverse complement strand
TTTTTTTTTTTTTTTTTTTTTTTTTTTTTTTTTTTTTTTTTTTTTTTTTGCGTAGAACACACCAACTAAGGGTCAGGAGAAAGCTCAGCATTCTCCTTTAGAGTATATCTAAGGTTAACTTCCCTTGCAACATAATGTAAAGAAATATTTTAATCTTCTTAGGACTCTTTGATTTTCAAATAAAGACAATGAGAGCTATATATAAAAATGAAAAATAAAAATAAAAATAAACTGTTTAGCCAAGAGAATGGTGGTTGTTAACTTAACTAAATCAATCTCTCTGTAAGGAACAAATTTTGAAATCCTACTTTCTTCATTTCTTTTTCTATAAAAAAGTTGAACTTTCCTCAAGAAAAAATTCAACCAAAGAAAAGCCAAAACATAAAAAACAGGCTCCAATCTAGCAAAATAACACCTAGAGAATAGCTATAAGCTATATAAACCAAGACCTAAATGGGGACATGGAAACAAACGTCCACCTTAGCTCTCTTAAACCCCTTACAGCTTGTTTGGATCGCAGATATTGTTTCATAGGTATGGATATTAAATACATGGGATTTAAACGTCTTGGATATTAATGTTTGTGTTCAGATATGTAGAATAAATCAATATCAAAGAGTTACATGTCGGTATTTGTTTCACTAAATTTGAATATAAAAACCAAACTTCAATAGTTATATTGAAAAATGTTGAAGTATTAAAAATAATTTAATATTTTAATTAACTTTAAAATATTTTTAATATAATATGTGTATGTCCTACAACTTTTGTTCATTGACGTAATTGACGTACACATAAATTAAATTTAGTAAAGATACCCCTACAGAGAATACAACTTTGTAGCCCCATCTTACCCATTGAAGTACTCCAAACACGATTCAAGATTCAAAATACCATAAGGGATACTATCCAAATATGATAATCTCCATTCAAGTCTATTCAAAAACTCCTCAACCAAGGCTAAATGAGCCACAATATCTGTCAGTTTACCTATCAAATAGTGAGCAAAAGAACCCAGAAAAATAGAGGAATCACTCCCAATACCAGCCACCAAACGGTTCCTCTTAGAAATAATCCTCTTCTTGTAATGACAAATTAAATCGACTTCAAATAAGTAGGAGGTGTTTGTGAGATTCCTTCTAAATTTCAAGACCTAACTACTAACTGCTCCAACCCAAACCTTCAGAATAGACGACCAAATCGACTTAACCACTACCTACAACCTTGGATAGGAAACTTTAAGGGGAGCATCTCTAATCCAAAAAAAATCTAAAATCCGAAGTTTCTTTCCTTTGCCAACATTACGAGTATACCACTTGTCCACTAAAAGGCAACACTTAGCAATAGTAGACCAAGAACCTCTAAAACGTTTGGAAGGGTGGGGTGGGCACAACATTCCAATGAATCTTTTGGGTTCAGTCACTTGTCCAACAGGAAAGCAAAGTATGTTGTCTCTCGTCCTTGATAGGGGAGTTTGATTTTAGGCGTGGGAGAAGGAATGTTTGTGTCTAGAGCCCCACCCTTAAGAGGGATCTCTTGTAAATCTTTCTTCTGTTGCTTGATAGACACTTCTCCCACTAGTGAGTTTTTTGTTTTTTTTTTTTTTCCCTCTTTGGAGGATTAAGATCGCAAAGAAAGTGAATGTCTGTACCTGGCAAGTTTGGCTTGTTTTGTTGTATTCTCAGTCGAAAGGCAAAGACCTGGACCATATTCTTTGGAGATGTTAGTTTGCGGGGCCATTTGGAATTTTTTTTCTTTCAAACATTCAACTTCTTGCTTGCCCATTATAGGGACATGATATGAATGGGGAGTTCCTCCTCCATCCGTCTTTTCATGAGAAAAACCGATTTTCATGGCTTGTTGGGGTGTATACTATCCGGATCTTTAGAGTGAGAGGAATAATAGAGCTTTTAAAGGTTTGGAGAGAGATCCAAGTGATGTTTGGTCTCTTTTTAGATTTCATGTTTCTCCTTGGACTTAGATTTCAAATACCTTTTGTAGTAATTTTATAGGCATTATTTTGCATGATTTGAGCCCCTTTCTTTAGTTGGGATCCCTTCCATGGAATTTTGTATGCCCTCGTATTCTTTTATTTTTTTACTCATTCTTATCAAAAAAATATATATATCCAGCTGATCCAAGACAATTTATACTTATTAACAATAACCCTTCTTCCAAGAGCATTGGGATCAATTAAGAATCTCCAGCCCCCTTTAGTTGAAAAAGGCTACTGTTTCTAGTGTTAAGCTTGCCCACACCTAAACCAGGCAGTGAGGTGACGCTCTACTTCGCTAAATTTTGGCCAATGTCTAGGGAAGTCCATCCACATACAAAGTCTCTTAAGCTTCTCCATAATCACTTTCGAGAGACATCATAACATTGTTTATTGTCTATCAGATGTTATTCCAATCCATCTTGGGTCCATAAATAGCAGCCATTGGAAATCTCCATTTCTTCTTCGCTATGAAAAAGATAGAGGCAATCATCCATGTCCATTAAGGTTTACCAAAATAGCTCAAAAGTATAATCAAACAAATCTTCTACACATTTGCTCCATATATCACCTTCATTAATTTGAGTTTGACTACCATCATCACTAAAAACTACTAGTCACATCTGATCTAACTCAACGTGCAAACATGGGTAAGGAAAGTCAACTTTAGTAGATTTCAATGCTAACCAAGAAACTTAATTGAAGGATAGTGGTAAACACAAGGCGGTGGATAGAATTACTTATTAAGACAACATAGTTTCTCTTTCTATCCAATATATTATAAAAGATATTAAGAACTACACGTCAACAAAGCATGGCATAAAGTTGTCATGCACATCCAAATAAAAAAGTGTGAAAGGCAAAAAACACCTGAGAAGCCTTAAGTATTATCATTTGCAAACCATAAACAAGAACTCCTCCACACCTGCCTTGAGGATCAACCTTTACCACTGGACCTCTTGCAAATGATTCACGACCTCTTTTCAAATGAAGCCATTGTGGACCCTCAAAGCAATGCATTGAGCTACAAATGAAAATTTCCACTCAATAGTAATTGTGAAATGCCAAAGAAAATTAGACAACTAAAATAAGTTTTTCGATGAAAAGACAGCTAAATAATGAATAACCAGAGTATCATCTTGCACAAGTTCTTTCCAAGCATAGTACATTTGTACATCTGTCCGGTGGAGGAAGGAACCAATTCGGAAATAATTTGGAGGGGCAGGATAATTACGTGGTGGTCATGGATAACACACAATTATGTTGCCAAGATATCAGTCACATAATAAATTAAAGCCCAAGAAAATTGTTGGTCAAGATACTAGACAGGGCACAACGATCGAGGGCATGTAGAAAGACTAGGAACATGCACATTTGGAATGAATTACACTTTCAGTCTTTCGATTTTACATTCCACAAATTATATATATAACTTAAAGAGAAGATAGTCTAATTCGCCAATAATGTTTTTTTCTTTTTTTTTACAACAGACGAAACTTTTCATTGATGAAATAAAAAGAGACTAAGCTCCACAAGAGAGTGAAAGAGAAAGAAAAAAGCGTACCTTGTACGGAGACTATGGATAGAATCATCAAACTCTAGCACTGAAATTTTTGCTTCTTTAAAGACTAATATGATCGAATCTCTCTTCTTGGAACCATCACCTCCTCTACTAGACAAAATTACCATGGACTCAACATTACCGTGCAACCTGCAATTCAGGCCCCGAGAAAAGTAAATTATCACTAAACAAAAATAGCAAGTGCTTACCAGAAATAAATCAAGGGATATCCTTTACTCAAGATTGCTAGTCACATTAATTTTTCTTTCCAACGAGCAGCAAACTTGTCACTCGTTTGATGAGAAGTATAAAATGAGACGCAATAAAAAGACCCAGAATCGAGGAACTCGCAAAAGGCTGCTCTATGGTGTACGTTTCGACAAGCTAGTTATAACAAAGAACATACTAACACGAAACTCCTAACGTACATTCACAAAACTTGGAGTATACCTATAGTGGCAAACAAGCTCGAGCGAGGCCCCAGAGACTCCATCCATAATGCCACCCCGTCTGACTTCTCCAGAGCTTCTTGATTCTTTGCCACCATCTTCTTGAACCCTGACAACATATACCTCAAGGACATTACCGGCGGTGACAACGAGATTCGGAACCGGACCAATTTCTCGGCGCGGCGGCCAATCGGACTCAAGGTCGTCGGCGTGAGAAGTGACGCGGGGTACGAAATCGGAGCGAGAATGCGTGATAAAGCCTGAATCACAATTCTCGATGCCCGTAGGGCAGTGCATCATTCTATAAGCGGCAAAACTCATCCTGAGAGAGTGAGAAGTGGATAAAGGAGAAGCGTAAGAATGTGGGAGAAAAGTATGAATTGGAGGGAGATGGTGGTGGGAAGGGAAGAGGGAGTTGCAGACAATGAGGTGAAGCAGAGAGTTGGAAGAAGAACTCAAAAGAGACCAGCAGACTTAGGGCTTTGGGGAGGTTTGGCGGGAGGAAGGATTCGATATGCAGGTCTTAATTCTATGGATATATCTATAAAATTAAATAAAAAGTATATATATATATATATATATATATATCTAAAACTTAAAAATTAAAAATTTTAATACTCATGAACTAACACTTTCAACATTTATTAAAAAAGTTCTAAAATTTCTTACCGTCTATGGATCTTATCTTGGATCATCTCTCTTAAATTTCAATGCTACTAATTCTCTAAAAAAAGAAAATAAATAAATAAAAATTTCTAAAATTTTAACAATATTAATATTAATTTTGAAAGGTAGTATTAACAATTTCATCCTCATCAGGGTATTTTTAATTTTTTTTTTTAAAAAATTAAATAATTTTTAAAAAATTTAACGAAAATTAAGGACATTAATGGAACTTGTGAAAGTGAGAGTGAGAGTGCATTTTTTTCTTTTTAAAAGTTACTGATATTTTTAAATTTTTTTTAGTTTAAGGATATTATTAAAAAAAATTAAAGTTTATTTTCGAAGGATAATATAGAACTTTGTATAAATTCTTCCCCTTCGTTAAAGCATGCCAAGAGTTATAATTTTCATATAATTAGTCCCTAGGTAAATATAACCTAAAAGTAAATAAAAAGTCTTAAAATTTTAAATTCAATACAAACACTATACATCTAAATTTTAATAGTCCAATTTGCAACCATTTAAGAATAAATGAAACCTCACTTGAAATATCTTGAAGCCCGTTGTTGCATAAATGAAACTTGATTCTTATGGGAGGTTAATTGCTAAGATCGAGTTTAATAAAACTTAACTTTATCTTGTGGTAATTTGAACTACTTCATATCATTTAAGATTAGAAATTTCAAAACTTAGACTCCAAAATTCATCCTCCATAGTATAATTCATGACATGGGTCCAATTGCTTTAGAGAAAGATAAGGAGCAAGTTTGCTGAAAAAAAGATAAACATTGTATTGCCGAGACTAATAGAACTTTGAAACTCAAAATTCTAGGTAAGTTCATGTAACAACTCTAAATTTCCACATACTCAGAGTCGCTACTAACGTCTCATGCTCATCTTTAATGTGGAAATATAACTCTTCCATGAACATCATTTATAACTTAAATTTCAAAAAATGCTTAAAACAACTTCTTCTATGAAAAACACAGTCATGGTCTTATGTGTTTAAATACAAAATACTAGAATTTAGAGAAAATAAAAATAAATATAAAATAGTTTAAAACAATGAAATACAAAACAATCTATTCTAACTTAAGACTAGGAATTTAAATATAAGTCTACCTTATGCACGTCTCACAGTCTCTGCTCACGATGTCGTCGTTCTCCGTACAAGTGCACCTTGCCTTTACTTGAAAAATGATGTGACACACAGCCTGAGTATTTCAAAGAATACTCAGTAAGTGGCCCCACTATAGGGGCCATGCAAATGCAAACACATGCAATCATGATGTAGGGACCTATCTCTAATCATCACAAGGGTGGCCTCCAGTCTCGGACAAATTGGATGTGTAGTACTTCCCTACACACGACTCACACGTGTGGCTGTGAATCCCCAGGGCAATCGCACAGCCTCTGAACCCTCTGGTCAAGCTAATCTGTAGCGACGTCCGGAGGTCAGCAGAACCCCATAGTGTCATGCGCCTCATGAACACCCTCATTTGTGCACATTCGCGCTCGTGCACATTCGCACTCATCATCGAACTGTACACGTCCGCACTCATCATCTCTAGGGGAAGTAGCCCTATGCTTATGAACATACAATATGCATGAGGTCCCTCTAAATCCATCATAACGTCTCTTCTGACACAACCCTCTAGTCTCATCTCTTTGTTACTCTAGGTAACACATATTCGTGGATATTTATATTAATATCATTTTCATACTCTTAGGGTTGTGTCCTATGTCGATCTAACGACATGATGCAATATGGCACTCATCATCATATAACATGCTCAATATGGAAAACATCATCATATTAAGGTAAACGTCACGCAATCATCATACTCATCATATTGCCATAAAGTGCATCAAGCATACCAAATACATCATTCATATAACATCATCACATCATTATCTAACGTCATCAAGTCCTCATATAACATCATCACAACATCATCTAACGTCATCACGTCATCACATAACATTATCACATCATCATATAACATCATCACATCATCATCTAACATCATCACGTCATCACATAACATTATCACATCATCATATAACAACATCACATTATCATATAACATCACCGCATCACTATCTAACGTCATCACATCATCATACAACATTAACAAATCATCATCTAACGTCATCACGTCATCACTCATCACATCATCACATAACATAAAACATAAATGACACATGCAAGGGCCACTGGGCATGTGTCGTCATACATAAGACAAGTCTTTCGACAG
The DNA here is from genome assembly GCF_002738365.1 of Cucurbita moschata. Classification (NCBI taxonomy): domain Eukaryota; kingdom Viridiplantae; phylum Streptophyta; class Magnoliopsida; order Cucurbitales; family Cucurbitaceae; genus Cucurbita; species Cucurbita moschata. Next base: position 403,524 of record NW_019268613.1, on the reverse strand, counting down.
AGTCGATAGTAAGGTCACTTACTTGATTAGCTTAGGCTGGTATCACCAATTTATCAAGTTCGGTTTTGTTCTTTGTATCCAAGCCAACCTATATGAACCTTAATATCAACTTCAATTTCAATTCTCTAAATTTTACAATAGTCCATGTGTGAATGTTTGCTGAATCACCAAACCTAGATGAGGGTGAGAGTTCTCTTATTTATAATAATCATTTACAGGATACAGAAATATGGTAAATTACAAATAATATGGAAATAGTAATAAAAGAAAAGAATAATAAATGAATGCAATATATTTGCCTTTAATAAAAGGGCAAATACGGTAACACGTAATGTAAGGCAAATATCTAGATATTTGCCTTATAATGAACGGTCAACTATCCTTAACACCATGTGTTAAACTTCTTGTGAGCATTAGAGACTTTATGAATATTAAATATTGTAATCCTACGAAGAATACCCTAAACCCTCTAATGGATATAGAAGAATCCCGATGGATAGGCATTTTTCAGGGGGTCGCCTACGAAGAATTCTATGAGGGTATAGACGAGGGTGTTGACAGCATCCTCTACCCTTTCATGTTGTACCTTGGTTCTGGTGGATGGACCTTCTTCTTTAATGATTTGAGTAGTTGGCCTAATAACATAATGGTTTAATATCCGTTGGCGAGTTGATTCGTCAAGATATTTGTCCCCACCAATCTTTGAGTTGCCCGATAAATCCAATTACTAGGACTTGAGCTATTTGATGGTCAGATTTATGGCCCTGTAATTTATACGCGCCTGCGGCCATCATCATCTAATTGACAACATTCATTATCAGATAGTCAGGCAATCCATCGATATTCCATTCATAGATTGCTAGGCCATCGTAATGGGCTTGAGTTTGTAGCGTCTTTTTTTTTAATTGAATATCTCGGAAAGACGGTTGAGGATACCAGTTTTTCTGGTTATTGGTATTATTTTGACTTCTTCTGGAGATCCTTTCAATTCGGTTGTAGAGAGGTTCTTCTATCTCATTTACAATCTCTTCTTCGGATTCCTGGATTTCGTCGTAATTGTTAACGACATTGACAGATGAACCTTGAGGTGTTATTCCAGGATTTAGAATCCTATCCAATTTTTCTTCTATCTTGGCCATTACAGCCTCTTCTTTTGAAACCCTCTTCGTAAAATATGTCGAGATTTGCCAATCTGAGTATTGGGATTGACTCATCGATCCTTGGTACAGAGCTGCTTGCTTGTTCTTGCTGAGTACCAGATTTATTCGAGATTTTTCCCTCGATACTATCAAGTTGAATAGCGATCGTGGATAAAATCTTATTTGAATAATTGTTTTGATGTTGGATATTCTTGATATTCTTTAAAGTCAGATTACCCTTTTCTAGTGCTTCCGGAATATTTTTGAAAGGACTGGCTTTGATCTTTTCTCCGTAGTAGTTGTCAAATTCAACCTCTTCCAACGGAGGATGTTTTGAATATACCTCGCCTCTTCTGGTAGTCTTCCAGCTCCTCTAAGTCAAGGTGTATATCTGCAAAATATTTTCTTCAAACCATTCGAAGAATTGTATATTTTCTTCTATGGCTTCCATATGAGAACACCACTGAGCCCCGCTCAACTTCTTTGTAGGTTTGAAAGAAGGCATCTCTTTTTGAAGAGTTGGTAGCTGACATAAAATATGCTTTTAGAAATTCCTTATCTATTTGGAAATCAGCTTTAATGACATTTAACTGACTTTCGTAGACGGATTGAGTATCCATATCAGTATGGGTTGGAGATCTTAAGCCATCTTCGTAGTGGATTGATGTCCTTCTTTGATCATAACTGGCCTCTTTTACCTTTAAGGGGTCATATATTGATCTTGAAACTCCTGAAGTGCTCGGTCTAGAATTCATAAATTCTTTTACTTTCGAATCTGACAAAGGTTCTTTGCTGAATTTTATTTCAACGCTTCCGTCGTTATGTTCGATGTAGACTGGGTTTTGAGATTATTTTCTTTTTGGAAGATTTGCATCTTCTATTTTTTAGAGCTTCGGGTTATTTGATCCCAAGAGAGAGTTTTTGGAACAATCACAGAAGACTTTCTAATATTTGCCTCTGTCTTAAGTGCCAAAGGTAGGTATTAGGAGAAATCTTCTGTCGTTTATTTTGAGTTTCAGCTGTTTTAAACATCTCGGTATTTAAAATAGCTTTTGTTTCGCTCGGTTTTAACATATATAAGTTGTTTTCTAGTTTTGCAGAACAAATATGAATACCTTTTTTTGCAAATGAACACTTCATTGATTTCAAAAGATACTTTATACAATTGTTCTAATAAACAAGAGATAGATATTAGATTTCTTTTCATTTCAGGAACAAAAAGTACATTATCTAATATAATGAATCTATCTCCAAAAAACAACTTTAAATTTCCTACTGATCTTGCTGAGACAACCTCTCCTGTTCCAACCCTGAGTGTTATCTCGCTGTCCGCAAGCATTCTCCAGGAGCTAGTTTCCTGGTAAAAAGAACAAATATGATTAGTGGCCCCTGAATCTACTATCCAAGTTGTTTCTACAACGAGTAAATCATATTTACCTTGTTGTGTCTTTTCAACTTTCTTCTCTGCAAGGTATTTTTGAGTAGTTTCTCTTCCAGTGCCCATTTTCGTTGCAATGGAAATATTTTCCTTTATCTGCTTTTTGAACCTTGCGGTTAGTAGGAATCTTATTTTTCTCTTTACCCTTCTTCTTCATCAAAACTTTTTTAGAAGTTGAAGGTCCAGACTTATTTTTGGAGGACGATCCTCGTAGTAATTTCTAGGAGATGGCAACATTTGCTTCTCCTGTTTGTCCCTTGTTCGTTAAGAGGGACTGATAAGTCTGTAGCTCATTGAGAAGAGCAGTCAAGTTATATTCTATTTTGTTCATCACCACATTTGTGCGGAACTGGAAGAAGCTCTTCGGAAGAGACATCATGATAAAACTGACTTGACTCTTCTCATCAATGACAGCTTCATTTTCTTCTGCCACATTGAAATGGACCATCATGTCGTGCTATCCCTAGCTCCCAGGCCCAACCTCTTTCCTCTATTCCTATTTCAAATTTCTTGGAACCACATCTTTATCATATTGATTCATCCCCCCCCCCCCCCC